>NC_060269.1:8590795-8787452 GCF_021613505.1 Equus quagga
CAAACATTGACAATATGTTAGTCCGCCATAAAGACCCAATAATTTTCAAAAGATTAACATCATATAGGCTAGACTCTCTAACCAGAAATGCAGGAAGACTAAAAATGACTAAGAAATGGCTAGCTACAAAAAAATCACATGTGACTAGAAACATACTTTTAAAAAATCATGAAATAACTATCTGTTAAAGAGGACCTCAGTAGGTGAATTACTAAATTTTTAGAACTGAATGACAAGGAAAACATTGTATGTCAAAATATGTGAAGTATAGTTAATGCTGCACTTGAGAAAAAAACAACATATTTCATACATTTTTCAGGTACCAAAAGTGATTGAAAAATATGAGATAAATGTTCATTTCGAGAAGACAGAATAAAAGCAACAGACTAAACCCAAAGAAACAAGAACAAGATGAATACAAAACAACGGTGGATATCAATTTCTATCAACCAGATTGACAAAAAATGTATAAAGTTGGATCATATCAAGCGCCAGCAAGGGTTTTGGCAAGAGGGACTTTCGTTCACTGCTGGTGCAATGAAATCTCGTGGAGAGATTCTGAAGAGCAATTTGGCAGTTTCTTAGTGAAGTGATGCGTGTATATATCTTGCAATTGCATCTTTAGTATAAACTGAAAAACTCAAAACTCTTGCAAAGGTACACACTGTGCAACAATATTCGCTGCAGTGTTGTTTAGCGTAAACAGATGGAAATAGAAGGATGTCTGTGGCACAATAAGCTGCAAGTATTTTAAAAATCATGTATAGGACAACATTTTTTCTTTTGAGAATAAACATATTTAAATAAATATACAGACAGTGGATTTGAAGTTGTATGAAAGAGAAGGCTAGGCTGCTATAATATAGGGACTCAAATAAACAGAGACTCAAATTAGGTCAACGTTTATTTCTGTCTTGAGTGAAAACTCAGCGGTAAGTAATCCCGTGCTGATGGGACGGCTGTGCTGTGGATACCTGGCTTCCAAAGTCCCTCCACATCCTCCTGGAGGTTAAGTATGCGCACCTTTCAGATGTAACACAACTCACAGGGCTTCTCCTCCTTCCAGAAAGACCCTTTAGCATGTCTATTGGTATTAAGCTGCTACAAATCTGACTGCCTGGAATGTGCTGTAATAATTGAATGATATCAGTAATGACTAACCAAGTGTAACTCAATTCCTCTCTATTTTCTTTCCTATGAAAACCAACATTAAAAAGACACAGGCTTTTTAATCCACAAAGCTTGGGAGCTGGCAAGGCAATTTTGTGTGCATTGACTCATTTCACTGAAATTGACAACATGAATGTGGAACATTCACAATGCAAACAATAGAAAAATTCTGCTTAAAGTTTCTAAAATTTAATATATTTCTTATTTTAAAAGTATCTTGGAATACTACTCCTCATGCTTGGCCAATCAATATATGCCTAATATATAAGACATTGATACATATGACATATGTATATATATTCATGCATCATATATATATATACACTTTTAAAAAATCATGAAATAACTATCTGTTAAAGAGCAACTCAGTAGGTGAATTGCTAAATTTTTAGAACTGAATGACAAGGAAAACATTGTATGTCAAAATATGTGAAGTATAGTTAATGCTGCACTTGAGAAAAAAACAATATATTTCATACATTTTTCAGGTACCAAAAGTGATGGAAAAATATGAGATAAACGTTCATTTCAAGAAGACAGAATAAAAGTCTTCGTAAGACAGAACACAACTTGGGTAGAATTAAAAATCCGCGTCACTACCATAGACAAACAGAAGTGAGCACGGAAATTCTCCTTCTAATGGAGGCAAAATTCTGTGCAGCTGGAGGCACAATTGCTGTTGTGTCACGGTGCTTGGCATCAAGTCTGCACCGACTCTATCAACTCGTCGATTAATCAGTCAATTGACTGACAACTGTATGTCTCATCAGTGAAGGACTCAGCAGGTTGGTGTTGCTTCACGTTCTGCCTCTGTCTGGGGGTTGAGCATCTCATTACTATGTCATAGGACATAACAAAGCGGGTAAAAAAGAAGATATAGAAACTTAATGTCCTTGAGAAGCAGCTCAAAGAGAAGTGTTTACAAAAGTGTGAAACTTATTTATAGGACATCGATAATATTTGCCTGTATCACTGCATCTAATGTAATCAGTTTAGATTATTTAATTCACTTGGTTTTTCTCTCTGAGGACAATATAAGAACACCTGGCGTTGACCCTGATTTTATCTCTGTTTGTGCCATGAATACCAGCACAAAATAGTTCCCTTTACTTTCTCTGTCAGGCTGTTTGTGATGAATGGGTTGCCTTGATCATATGACACAGACCTTGCTCCTCAATTTTCTCAGTCTATTGCTACCTCTGAACAAAACAGAGATTTATTGGTGACCCTCCAATCAGGCGAATAGAGCAATAAAATAAAGATGACTGATATAGACAAAAAGCCCAAAACAAACTCACAAACTTTTCTTTGATGCACCTCCTTCCAAATAGGGGGAAATTTCCTGATATTCTGCCTACTGGTGGCTCTGTAATGAATTTTCCTCTCAATAGAAGACTTCATCATAAAACGTGTTGGAATTACTTTTCTTCACTGAGGACTGAAGTGTGCTATTTTGCACGTTAGAATGGCGAGTTGTGCAAAAAGGAACAGGATCGCTGGCTTTTGTCCGCTGCGGCTTTCTTGACAAGGCAAAGTGCTCTAATAATACAAAGGTGCTGGCAAGCTGAAGTAGACTGCTGTGCGGGGCACAGACCATGTGGGCAGCCACTGGGGTGCAGTTCCCAGGTAGGTTTTGCCAAATCCTTTCAAGCTGGGCACAGCCTAAGGGTGTAGCCCGGAGTGGCAGGATGACCTGAATGTTCGCCAGGCTTCTCCTGTGAAGGCTGTCCTGCCACCCACGCTGCAAAGAGAAAGTGCTCAATGTGGGAAAGGATCTAGACAGCGTGATTTAGAGGGATAAACCTCTGTCTTTCACATAGATGTTGGGTAGATGCAAGAGAGAACGTGGACACTGAGACTTGTGGGTTCTGGTAATAGTCTTTCCATTTCCACAGGCAGAAACAACTCCTCCTCCCCCCTCCACACAGGCCGGAGCCCCTGAGGAGAGACGCAGCTTTAGTGGCCCCACGCCTAGCCCTGTACTTATCTTACGGCGGCACTTTAAGTGCTTATCTTGAATATATTTGTGCCAAATGGAATAATGAGCAAATAAGTACATTTACTTGTACTTACTGTTGTTGAAAAATTAAGTTTTCTCCATGAGTGTTTTTTCCACACATCTGGAAATTTATTCACTGAAGATCCTTAGCTTTTCTTTAATATATGTTAATGACAGCTTATGACAATGCTTTCTATAATCCTTACCTTCGAAAACTGAGGAAATGAACAGAACCTGAGCTCTTCCCAATGTCTCAGTGGGTTACAATCCAGGCTTGGGTGGGGGCAGGATGGGACAGCTAGAGGCCTGAGGTCAGACAGACCCCTGGCAGTGGAGTGAGTGTTGCTGTCAGCAAGCAGTGGGAGGAGCTTGGGCGAGGGGTCAGTGGGGATCAGTGAAGAGCCCCCGTGAGCAGCCTGCGGATGACAGAGAAGCCACATCCAGCTGACCTGACAGGAAGCAGGAGTTTGAAATCTAGGTAGATGAGACGGTGGCAGCAGACACAGAGAGGGATCAAGCACCCAGGTAAACTGGAGAATAGGCAGGATCTCAGAGGACCTGGAGCCTGGAACACAGGCCAGGCCATCCACTAACGTGCAGCATAAAACTAAACCCACAGCAAAAGGTGAGAACGGAACTAGAAAGTTAGGCGGCTTCTCAGATCCCCATTATGGAAATTTAGCACTAACTAAACCAAACCGTCCAGTTTAGAATTTGGAAGGTGCTGAAGCTGCAGGTAATAGTTTAAGAGTTGAAGCAGCAAAGGGTTAGAGTTGATAAGCCCATCACTCCATGGATGGACTTTATGAACATCAATGTCCTCAGCTTCCGTGGCAGAGCCATGTCCGGAGGGCCCGCCTTTCCTTCCTTCTTTCTCTCCTTCTTTCTTTCCCCTCTTCCTTCCTTCCACCCTTCCTTCCTCCCTCCCTCCCTTCCTTCTTTCTCTCTCTCTCTTTCTTTCTTTCATCGCTTCTCTGTTCTCTATCAGCTAGCTATCTATAAGGTATTAACTATGTTTCACTGCTCCCAGAGTTCTCTCTCTGTATATATTTTGAAATTTTGAGACCATTTTCAGGTTCTGAGAGAGTCTTCCCTCACTTGATTATTGTCAGCTGTCACTTATCCCTGAGCAGGTGTGTCTGTTTTGAGCTGTTGTTCCCTGTTTTCTAATTTGTGTCTGTTAATCTGTCATAGGCAGGAAAACCAGATAACCAAGCTCGGCTGGCCTGTCGCCAGGAGACACTTTGGGGATAGTTCAGCGGCTCTTCATGTATCCAGAGACCTCTTAATCTGGAAGACACAGTGATGACATCGTTACTTTTACAACTATGCAGGAGAATTTTCTTAAATGTGAAAAGAAATCTCAGAAAAATCATGCCCCAAATCTCCTGAATTTTGTTTACAGGTGAGTCTCTCAGTCTATCTCCAGATTTCATTAATATCTGCACTTTACCTTCCAAAGATATTCCTTTGATTCAATAGCAAACCCATGCCTTGATGTAATTCAAAATTAGTACAGGGAGAAAGACACAATTACTCTAACCTGAATATTTTTTCAAGAAGATTGTTTCCAATGTGTTTAACATCTAGGCTAATACTAAATTCATTACATCATTTATGTTTTTTAATTAATTAATTTTCTTTGTGAGGAAGATTGGCCCTGAGCTAACATCTGTGGCCAATCTTCCTCTTTTTTTTTCCTCTCAAAAGCCCCCCAGTACATAGTTGTATATTCTAGTTGTAGGTCTTTCTGGCTCTGCTATGTGGGATGCCGCCTCAGCATGGCCTGATGAATGGTGAAAGGTCCTTGCCCAGGATCTGAACCGGCGAACCCCATCTGCCAAAGCGGAGCGTGCGAACTTAATGACTCGGTCACGGGGCTGGCCGTCATTACATCATTTATTTACCTACAAAAGTTTTGCTTGATTGATGGTGAATCTGCAATGGATGTTATTTTGAAGTTTGGAATGATAACACAAAGTTATCCAAAAGGCATAATTTGTTGCTCACATCCTGCAAGACTTTATGTTCGAGCCAAAAAGAATCAGACAAAAATAACACTGACAACGATGATTAGCAGGAATAGAAATATTAGCATAGGGAAGTATGAAATGAAGCAATTAAAACTGTATGGTTAACAGGTTTAAATCTTTCCCATCATTTTGTTTGCTTTTCCATTCTTTCCAGTTTTTTTCACTCCTGTGTCCCATTTTGCTCTTAACTTGTTTTCTCCTTCCTTATCTTTTTACCTTTTTTTATTTTCAATTTTCCCTGTCTTCTTTCTTTCAAATAATACATTTCCTTTAAAAGTATTCTGTCTCTATTTTATCTTATCCCATTCTCTCTTTTTTATATTATGTTTTAGTGGTTTTTTGATTATATCTTTTCAAAAGCTGCATGAAGCATACAATAAAAAAACAGCAGCAATTCAAAGCTGAAAAATAATGTATTAAAATTGCTAGCCTCGAGGAGATATTTTGATGTAAATATGTCTTGCAACCTGACCTCAGAGTCAGCCAACTGGGCATTTTGCCTGGCTGAGGGCGGCAGCGATTTGAAGGGTGGGAGGGTTCTGTGGCTTTTTTCATCTGCAGGCACATGCTTGTGCTCTTTTAGCCCAGGGGTAGCAATGAGAGGGGGTAGATATGAGACCATTAAGACTGGGCTGATGAAGTTGTTGGAAATTTGGTGATTTTTAAAAATACATATTTATCTTCATCGAGTGATTTAACTTCTGTGAGTGACAGTAGTACCTTTAACAATTAACGTTCAGTTATAGGTCCATTTAAAGCCCCAGCATACCAATGCTGTTTGTACTTTTATAACCACCCTTATACCATCAGACAAACCTAAGATTCTTTTGTGGATCATAAAGAGCTTCAGTACCAAACATGTTGAAACCACTAAGTTCATTTGGATTGGAGAAAAAGTGGTCGGAGGTATTTCAGTGGTATTTCAGATGACTAAAGTCTGTGTCTAAGATCATTTCCTTCACATCCTCAACAGGAAGAGCTTACCACCTTGTCTGTCCAAAATAACCATTCAGAAAATGTCAGAAATGCTGTGGATGCAGATGCTAGCAACAATAGCCCAAACTCTCTCCCACTCATTCTTATTCTCATCCTGGACACTCCCGTGCTTTCTTGTCTTCATAGCACTTGACACTCCATGTAAAGAATATACATGTAGGTATGGCACACATGCGAAGAAGGCTATGGGAATGCCGTTCCCTCCTGCCTGGGCTTAGAGGACTGGGACCATAAAGACTTCTTTCCCAAGCCGATGTTAAAACATAAACCAAGCAGCAGCAGATCCTGTACTGGCTCTGGCACTAAGCAGCTATGTGAACCTTAGCAAAGTCTTTTATCTGTTAGAGCACCACTTCTTACTTGTAAATGGAGAAGATTGTAACAGATAATTGAAAAAGTTCCTTCTAAATGTAACATTCTGTGATTCAGATGCAACAGAGAGAATGGCCAAATTAAAGCAAATGGTTACCTTATTTTTTTAAATTTCTAGAATCCTTTTTAAAAGTAAATTAGTATAGCCCCACTTCCTAAATGGTCACATTAGGAACCCTGCAGATCTGTCCCCAAGGAAATAACTATAATTAGTAAAAATTATTAAAAGCAACCAGTTAAAATCTCTAGAAATTGTCCTAAGCACATACAGCAAAAGAAAAACCACTTATCTGTAAAAAAAATCTATGAAATCCTGGTAAGAGTGAGCGTCTGTGTGCCTGTGCTATGACCCACTCCTTCCTCCCTACCTGCTCTGGGTGAGTATGGCCAAAAAGATGAGGCTCCAGGTGTCCTCAGCTCCCAATCAAGGGATACAGTATCTCATGGACAGGCAGGCCACCAGCATTTCTCTGTCCCTCCAACTCCAAGTTGAAGACGCAAAATTCTGAAAAAAATGTGGTCAAGAGGTTGGGGGCTCCTTTCCTTCATTCCCTCCTCATGCATAGAGTGGAGGCCCTACTCTGGGTGTGGGAGGCTGAGAATACTGCGAGTCTGATTGTCCTCAGCCCAGGTGTTTAAGAGAGTGGAGGCTCCACGCTGGAAAAGGGGAGTCTAGAAGACAAGCGTCAAAGGACACTATCAAGAAAGGGAAAAGACAACCCACGGAATGTGAGAAAATACTTGCAAATCATATTCTGTTAAGGGGCTAGTGCCCAGAATAGATAAAGAACTCTTACAACTCAATACAAAAAGACAATACAATTCAAAAATGGGCAAACAATCTGAATAGATATGTCTCCAAAGAAGATATACAAATGGTCAATAAGCACATGAAAACAGTCTCAACATCATTAGCCATCAGAGAAATGCAAATCATAACTGTATACACAGCACACAGATAACAGCAATTGTTTGTAAGAATGTGGGGAGATTGGAACCCTCCTACACCTCTGGTGGGAATGTAAAATTGTGCAGCCACTTTGGAAAACTGTCTGGCAGTTCTTCACAAGTTTAAAAATAGAATTACCATATGACCCAGCAATTCCATTTTTAGATATATATCCAAGACAAATGAAAACATATGTCAACACAAAAACTTGTACAGAAATGTTCTCAGCAGCATTATTCATAATAACCAAAAAGTGGAAACAACTCAAATGTTTATCAACCGATAAATGGATAAACAAGCTGTGGTATGTTGATACACTGAAATATTATCCTAGATGAAAAGAAGTTCATCAATAAAAAGAAATGAAGTTTTGATATACGCTATGCTACAACATGGCTGAGCCTTGAAAACATTATGCTAAGTGCAGGAAGCCCATCACAAAACACCAAATATATCATTTTATAGAATGCCCAGAATAGCCAAATCTAGACCCAGAAGGAAGGTTGCCTCGGGCTGAGGGAGCTGAATGAGGATGACATGGGGAGTGACTGCTAATACACGGTTTCATTCGGGGTGATGAAAATATTCTAAAATTGATTGTTGTTATGGTTCTACAACTATGTGAATATACTAAAAACCATTGAATTTAACACGTTAGGAAATGAATGTACACATTGAATTGTACACCTTAAGTGGTATGTGTACACATACACATAAGTAAGGTATGTGAGTTATACCTTAATCAAACTTTCATAAAAAATGTAAATTTGTACTTTGACTAATGTGCTGTAATTGCATATTTTTCCATTTTGCTATTTTATTCTGTACTTAGTTTATAATAGTTACCATGCAAAATTTTTATTTAGTTGAAATTATCAATGGTTTTCTTGTTGGCTTTTGTGTGTTGTATCTTACTTTAAAAAGGAGTTCCTTAAAGCAAGGTTGGATTAAAGTTCTCCCATTTTTTATTGTAGTACTTTTATGAGTTTTGTGTTTGTTTAAACTTGGAATCTATCTGAAACTATTTTTTAAAACGCCTTTTCTCCCTGATTGATTATCATATACTAAATATTGACACTTATTTAGGACACTTATTTAGGACTGAAAACTCTCCATCTAATCGTGAAACTATAGCATATTCTGTTACTGACTGTAGCTACCAAATGTGTTTTAATAGTTGGTAATAATTGTCATAAATTACCCCATTTCAAATGTTTCAGAATTTTTGTGACTTTTCTTAAACATTTATTTTCATTGTAAAGTTTTTAATTGGTTAATCTAGTTTCAAAAAGTGGATATTGAATATTCTGTCATTATTTTTATGGGAATCATAAACAAATGAGTAGATTCACAGCTTAGATGTCTTTAAAATATTGAGAGTTCATATGTATTAAATATTGAAGTTTTCTATGTCTCTTGGAGTTTTAAAGTTATCTTCTTATGGGATTGGCATATTCCTACTTAAATTTATTTCCAATTTTCTTTTGTTTTGGTGGCTTGTAAATGCAGTTTCTCCTCATTTTTTCTGTGCAGTTATTTGTAACCAGAAAACCTTGACTTTATATTAATTTAATAACTAGATAACCTGTCTTTTCTATTTTTCTAGTTGATTCTCTTGGATTTTCTAGTTATCAAAATAATAAAAAATTTTTTTCTTCTGTTCAATTTTTACACTTCTTTTTCGTTTCACTTCTCTAGTTGTATCGGCTGGTACTTCCAGAAAAATATTTTTAAATATACTGATGAAGATGATGCAATCTTGTGTTGTACTTTAATGAGAATGCTTTCAGTGTTCATCCAGTAAGTGTAGTATCAACCTGTTTTAAAGACATATTTTATTTCATCGGGGAAGTATCCACCTATATCACAATTTCATCGAGAAATTCAAACAGGAATCAAGATAATTGCATTTTATCCGTGTTTTTGACATCAAGGGGGCTAGTCATATGTTCTTTTTCCTTTGAGATATTTTTGTCAGTTGTAGGCAACAAATATCACTGTAGGTAGTTTATAGCTAGTTTAAGCAAAAGGATTTCACACCTGATATTGCATGGCTTTCGAAATCTTTTAAAGAGCTGGATAACTGGCTTTAGGTTAGGCTTCCAAGTACAGCTCCCAGACCTCAGTATCACACTCGCCACCCTTGGCTGGAAAGCAGCTGCCATTGCCATTCAACTGAGATTGGCTCAGGAAGCTGGTGCCCACGGGTCCACCAAGCTCTACCTTGATGCGTATCACAAAGTGGGTCCTCAACCCCTGTCTCCTTTCCCACTTAACTCTGTTCCAAATTCAACCCTCAGTCTATTTGTGTGTCTGATTGGCAGAACCTAAATCACACCCAGCTTCCCGGATTCAAGTGCAGGTTTGGAACTGCCAGCCTCTGAAGTACGAGGAAAGCACACACCAAGGGCACCCACATGGCTATTGAGAGCGACAGTCTACAAAACCTGCCGCACTACTGATGTAGTGAACTAGTTGAAGAGAGCTTGTAATATTGGAACAGCTTTTTGTTTCTAGAATGAATTCAAGTTCATATTATCTTTCTAACATCCTGGTTAAATCTGTAGGCCAGTGTTTTGTATCAATGTTATTAAATGTGATTGGTTTAACTTTTTCTTTCTTTGCTGTTTTTTCCAGTTTTGTGATCTGTGACGTATTGAATTCACAGCATTTGGAAGCTCCACTTTCTCGCATGCTCTGGAACATTTTAGATAATCAGGGTTGTTATTCCTTGAAACTGCGATCGACTGACTTGTGAACTATCTGGTCTCTATCATTTCTACAGAGCAGCTCTGCAATTTTTCTCATTCCAGAAATGTTAGACAATGTTTTGTATATTCATTCTTTTTGCGGTCAATTTTAGAAACTATTATTTTCCTAGAAAAGCACCTATTTTTTCCAGGTTGTCAAATTTAATTGCATTTATTTGAGCAAACTATGTTATGATTTCAATTTCTTCTCCATCTGCAAGAATTCCCCCATATTTATGTCTTTTTGTGTTTTTGCATCTATGCTCTTTTTTTCTCAGATTAGATGTGGGCTTAATTATTTTACTGCTTGCTTGTTGTTTTTTCAGACATACCTCTGGAATTGATTTATTAATTTTTCTTTGTTCCCCAAATTCATTGTTTTCTGTTTTTATTTTTATTCATTCTTTCTGTTTCTTTTAATTTTTCGAATTTTTTTGTGTTGAATAATTAATTCATGCAGCGACTTTCTTTTCTACTAAAATCAGAATTTAAATCCATAGATTTCTCCTCTATACATTATTATTTTTTTCATATTTTCTACTTTCCAGATAGTTGGCTATTTCAGTTATTTTATTTTTGAACCAAAATAAAAAAACATGTCCAAGTAATAGATATTTTTGGTACTTTCCTTTTTTTTTTTTTTAAAGATTGGCACCTGAGCTAACAACTGTTGCCGATCTTCTTTTTTTTTTCTTTTCTGCCTTCTTTCCCCAAATCCCTGCAGTAAGTAGTTGTATATTTCAGTTGCGGGTCCTTCTAGTTGTGGCATGTGGGATGCTGCCTCAGCATGGCCTGACAAATGGTGCCAGGTCTGTGTCAAGGATCTGAGCCAGTGAAACCCTGGACCACCCAAGTGGAGTGTGCAAACTTAACCACTCGGCCACGGGGTTGGTCCCTTATATTTTCCTTTGATGATTTCCTATTTGTATTAACTTGTGATCAGATGATTTTATCTCATGATTTTATCTTTTCATAATATATCGAAATTTCCTTTGTAGAGTAATATAAAGTCAGATTTTAAAATATTACATAAGGTTCTTGAAAGAAAGACATGTTCTTTGTTTTCAGAATATGGAGATTAATATGTCTTTTTGATCCACTTTGTTATATTATTTAGATTTTCTGCTTGCTCTTCTTTAAAAATCTATTAGATTCTTTAGAGGCTGAGAAAGGTGAGTTAAAATCTCCTGTTATCATTAATCCTTTGTCTAATCCACGTTGCTTTTCCTGAAGTGTTTGGTTTATACATTGAGACCCATTTAATCAGACGTATAATGTCACAATTTTTGTGAATTTTACCGTTTATCATTAATGAAGTTATTTGTCTCATATAGTGCTTTTGCTTCAATTGTTACCTTCTACAATTTCTACCTTGGCCAATATTAATATTTCAATTCTTTCTTTTCATTGCATTTTATTTCATCTTTTCTGTTTTCTTCACTCTGATGCTCTTGTTTGTTTTCAGTTCTCTTAGCAATTGTTTAATACAGGATAAAACTATCTTTGAATGTTTATAAATGTTTTTTCTCTTTTGTTCCTATTTATGCACATTTCATTAGAATTAACAGAGAGAAACCTGATTTCATTCCTCCATTCTAACTCAGAAATCTGAACCTCATAATTTTTACGATGCATAGCATATCATATTATAGATGTTCAGAATTTAGTTAAAAGATGCCTAATATATAGGTTATTTCTAGTTTGTCAGTATTATAGGTAATACTGCATAGAATACCACTGTATTTTGGTGCAATTGTACAAATATTTCTGTAGAATGGAAACCCAGAAGGACTAGAAAATATTTATACCAGTATACGCTCTACCAACAGTATATGAGGAAAGTTGTTTCCCCATAGTCTAATCAACAGTTAATATTTTCAATATTTTAGGTCATATTTTACCATTTTGATAAGTATAAATATCATGTTTGTTTATATCTCTAGTTCTCTTCTAGGTAGCATATGTGTGTGTATTAGTTTTGTTGTCTGTTTTTATTTTCTTTATTTTTTTGTGAAAGAGATTGGCCCTGAGCTAGCATCTGTTGCCAATCTTCCTCTTTTTCTTGCTTGAGGAAGATTGTCACTGAGCTAACATCTGTGCCAATCTTCCTCTAGTTTATGTGGGATGCCGCCACAGCACGGCTTGATGAGTGGTGCTTGGCTACGCCTCAGATCTGAACCTGCGAACTCTGTGCTGCTGAAGGAGAGTGGGTAAACTTAACCACTATGCTACCAGGCCAGCCCCTGTTTTTATTTTTTATGTGAATATTTCTTTTCCTTATTAATTTGTAGAAACACTTTACATATTCTGGCTACTGCCTCTATGTTACAGCATGTTACACATGCTGTGGTGAGTAGTGTCTTCTTGTCTGTCATTTGTATTTTAACTTTTTAGGGATTCTTGACATACAATTTTAGTTGGTATGTAATCAAGCCTGTCAGGGTTTTTTTTTTAGGGGGGAGGCGGTTTTTGTTTACAATTTTCTTGATAACGTGATTATTGTCAAGAGGGCCCAGGTGTCCAGGTGGTTGATTAAGACAATGAGGCAAACTGAAAGTAGCAATTAAGGCTTTCTTCACTTACTAAGAGAAAAGTACAGGCTCCATGTTCTGTTTTCCCTCATGGAATGGCACCAGGTGCCTGTGCCTGACCTGCAGGTAGAGGAAGAGGAAGAGGAAGCCCTGAACTGAAGACTCCTGCCATTTTATGGACCCGGGTCCTGCGGGAGGGAGAGGGGGAAGGGCCAGGAGTGGACAGTCCTGAGTCATAGCTGAGAAAGTTGTCCTCATGACTCTAACCCCCCAGTAGGAGGTCTCAGTGTGGACACCTTCCCGCATACCAGCCCCCACTCAGGAGGCCTCTGAATGGAGGCCCTCGGGCTGGGAATGCAGATGTGTGTGTGAGCATGGCCAAGTGGGTGATCTGGCGGAGTGGTCAAGGGGCTGAGGGGCTGAGGCCTTGAGTCCCTGACCTCAACTCCCTTCAGAGACAGCAACACAATCACTGGGCACCAGGTTTGAACTAGGGATTAGTGCAACCCGGAGGCTGGCCCGGGAAAACTTTTGTCATTACCTATGGTGAGGCCTGAAAGAGCGCACTAGGATTTTGGCTTGGAGCCAGACTCCTTGATTATAAATAAAAACTACTTGAAAGTGTGTGTAAACATTTAGCTCTTTACACTTTCTGGAATTAATGTTCTTGTGTTAAGTAGAGATCTACCATATATTGTTAAATTTAAGACTTTATCTATTATAAAGTTATTATTTTAGTTTACATGCCTCTAAAAAAGAAAAAATGCTTCCAATTAAACTATAACTGACCATCCACTAACTGTAAGATACAGACTAATTTCAGAAATGATAAAATATGAAAAAAAGTGTCTTAGAATCAATGAAATGTAGTAACTTTACTTATTTTGTTACAAATTGATAACCAATGGTCTAACAATAATTGAATACCTCATGCTTTTCTCACTGGTATGAAATTTTTAAAAAAAATTATATCTCCACATACATATAGGTTGTTCTGGACCCTCCATTTTTTCCTACTAATCTTTCCATCTATTATCATGCTCACAACACACAATTTTAACTCCATATTTATTTTATTTTTTTGTACTGCATAATGTCCCTTCTTATTCTTTTTTCAAAATCTCATGAGCTTTTCTTGCATATTTTTTGTTACATATGAAGTTTAAAAGTATTTTGTCAAGTTTTATGGAAAGAAATATTAGTGCTGATTATTATGTCACTGAATTTACAAATAAGTTGGGATAAAATTGACATCAGTACAATATCAAGTTTTCCCAAAGATATTTAAATTGTTCCAATTTTTCACACCTACAGACAATGCATATTTAAAATTGGGTAAACTAAAATTTTGCGTTTAGGTTAAATTTATGGAAGTGAAACTGTTAAGTCAAAAGATATGTAATTTTAAGTTTTTATATCTATTGTCGAATTTTATTCCAAGAATTGAATTAATTTCCCATCCATAGTGTAAGGGGATGAATTTGTCTTTCCACACCCTCATTAACACTGAATAAAATTTTAAAATATTTTATACTAACTTTATAGTTATAAAATAATATCTTATTCTAGTTTTATTGCATTTCCCTAATTATGTGCAAAATGGAGCAGCTTTTTATATTCATATTCTTATAGTAAAATATCCATTTTACCAGTTTTGGTATTTATTACTAATTCTTTCTGTTCCCCCAGCTGATGAACATTTTATTAATATGCAGCTTTATTTTCACTTGAGTAGGAAAACCCTTAAAGGTTTCCATTATTTCACATATCAAATTTGTTATTCCACCCTCATTTTCATATTCTGGTAGCTATTGATTTTTTCCCCTTGAAAATTTTAACGTCATTGACCGAGATGGAAAAATAAAACTTTTTAAAGTAAATTGTGAATACCTTTTCTTTTGGCCAAGTTTGTCTCAACCATGACTGCTGGATATTCCTGAGCAGAGGGCTGAACTCCCACTTTATAAATACACACAGCAAAAGGCTTGGCTGGTCACCCAACAATATAGCATGTTCACCTGGAAATAATTTTCTCTTTTCACATACTCCACAGAACTTTTCCAAAGCACAACTTGTTACCATCAATACCAATCCATTACCCTTCCCATTACAGCATTTGACCTTGAAATCATATATCTTGGATTTTGTTTCTTCATGTTGTTGAAATCCATTCTAATCACTTTTCAACTTATCAATCTTTTCCCCATTATAACAATGTTTGTTCAGTGCCCTTTTAAGAATAGTCAGTAAAACTAATATAGCCTCCAGCTATGTAGACCCTAAGGGCTGAACTCCTGGACAGCCCCTGAGAGAGGAGGGATTGATCCATACCACAGCCATCTCAGATTGCTCTACAACAATTGGTGTGTCTCTGACCTAGGCCTCACCCACAGTCAACTGGAAGTCCCTGCTGATGGAGTGGAGAAGGATGAGAGAGTGGAGGATAAAATGACTTGGTGAGTGCCACGGAGAGAGCAGCAGCATCACAAAGGTATAACCCTGGAGTGCAACAGGGTCATGTGGGAGTTGTGCTTGTATAGCCAATGGGTGGCCCCTAGGACACTGCTGTAAATTTAGAGGTAGCCGATAACCTTAGGTCTTACCCCAAAGCAGTCATTGACAGCCAAGACAAAATTACTGTAGTAGAGTAAGTACACCAAAATTCATCTCCACTTTCAGAGAAGATCAGGTTGTTAATATCCCTCAACACCAACAGGACTTCAATCCAGGAGGCTGAGCAGGTCTCTAATATGTGGTAGCTCCATGATTATGGCCACACTCCTCGTTTTATATTCCTTCTTACCTGAGGACGCCTTACCTAATTGCAGGCTGTTGTCTTTTCTGTTGAGTTTTACTTCATTCTGTGGAAATATTCAAACGGATGAAGACTTTTATGTAATATTTTCCTTTTAACTCAGTATACCTCCCCAACATAGGGTCTAAGATGAAGCCTACACTTGATGCTATACAAAACTAATTTCTAGTGGACATTCAGTCTCTGCAACCCAGATAGAAAGCAGAGTCCTTGAGATTGTTTTAACATATGTTAAAAATGAATAGAAATGGGAAATAAGAACACAGTGGTGGGTAGTCCAAGAAGGAGATATCTCAGGGCAATGAATACAACGATGCCAACAAGGAATACCATCTGCCTTACTCTATCCAGCAGCCTACCAAAGTACCAGAAGGGTTGTGAACTACTTATAGAAGGAGTCTACTATTTCAGCAACTGTTAAGCATGTTCCAAGAGACTTGATAAGAAGCTTCATAAAAAACATACAAAACACCCGTGCTCACACTAAAGCATAAAAACAGATCCAAGAAGCTCACCAACTAGAGGCAAAGCAAGAAGGGGTGGAGGGGCTACTTAGAAGACTTGGGGACAGTCTCAGGGGACTTATCACTGCTTGTTATTTTGTCTGTGGTACCGAATGTCTTAATTTCAAGTTCCTGTGCCTGTGCATAGTGAGCCAATTGCTGAGAGGCACAGGGTTCTTGGAGGTAAGGAAAGGCTCATTGAATTGGCCAAAATGAGAAGGCAGGAGGACAGGTTCTCTCAAATCTGCCTTAACAAAAGAAGAAAGCAGGGGGTCTTTATAGAGCTAAGGGTCTTAGGAGAAGGAGTTTCATAGAAACAAAGGGGGAAATCCAGGTTTCTTTCACTCCAGGTAAGCCCTTGAACAATCAGACTTGTGGTTATCTGGTAATTGTAACTTCCTTGAAAGCATTCTTTTTCTTCTGCAAAACAAGCTCAGAAATTCTTGTGACCCTTGAGTTACCCCTCAGGTTAAACAAGAAAATAGCAAATTAACAAGATTAACTTCTTTTCATTTGTGTCTGTGTTGGGAACAAGGTCAAAGGGTAATCATGTTCTTATTGAATATTTACAATAACCCTCAGGTACCTGGCTTCATCTGCTTGAGGCTCTGCTGGGCAGTGGTCCTGCCCCTTGACACCGAGGTAGAGGTAGCCCCTGTGGCCTGTGGTGAGAATGGTAGGCCTGATAATCTCTGGATCACCTTTGGGTCTTTCTTCCCTTTTCTTGAAGGATAGCACAGGTTCACAGCTGAATAGCTTTATGATCTTGTCCTGTGAAATCCAAGAAGTCTGACAGCTTTTTACATTCTGTCTCACCTTCTCTGTCCCATTTAGTTCAAACTGGCAATGTCTCCACTGCTATAATCCCATCTCTATTCCTGACCTGTTAAAATGGCTGATTAAGTTCATGAGTTAAACGATGATCTTTACTACCAAATGGCTGTTCAGCTGCACCCTTGGTGTCCTCTTCAGAACAAGTTCTCTTGTGTTCTGCAATGTGAATAGGCTGAGATTTTGCTACATCTTCAAGTTCTGGTTTCTTTTCGTGTAACAATTCCTTCTTCATTTCATCTCTCTCCTTTCACATTTCACTGTAAGCAGAAGAAACCAAGCCACTCCTTCAACACTTTGTTTAGAAATGTCCTCAGCTAAATATCCAATTTCATCACTTGCAAATTCTACCTTCCACAAACACTAGAGCACAGTTTAGCCGAGTTTTTTGCCACATTGTAACAAGGATCACCTTTCCTCCAGTTTCGAATAGCATATTCCTTATTTCCATCTGAGACCTCATCAGGATCACCCTTAATGTCCATATTTCTAGTATGCCCCTCAGAACTCTTCCAGCCTCTACCCATTCCCCATTCCCCAGTTGCACAGGCACTTCCACATTCTTATGTATTTGTTACAGCAACACCTCCAGCACCAAAATTTATCTTTGTCAACTTGGGCTACTATAACAACATACCATAGCCTGGGTGGCTTAAACAATAGAGATTTATTTTTTCACAGTCATGGAGGGTGGAAGTCTGAGATCAGAATACCAGCACGGTCTGTTTCTGGTGAAAAGCTCTCTTCCTGCCTTGTAGATGGCTGCCCTCTCACACTCTCCCCACCATTTGAGGATGTAGCAAGCGGTGTGTAGTTCTCCAGCTGTAGGCTAGAGAGAATTTTCTGTTTGTCTCTGTCATTCAGATAATTGCCTAGCTACCTCTTTCTAAATTACTGTTTTAAACTCAGTAAGTCTTTCTATCTGAAAATTTAAATCTTTCTATTATTCAAGAAAGTTTTCTTCCATTATCTATTTGATTATTTCTTCTTGCCCAGCTATCCTTCTCTCTTTTTAGGAAGCCCTGGAGCAGTTCCCTGTCTCTTATCTTTTCATTTGTGCCTTCTATTATTTCTACTGTATGTCTTCCTTTGATCTTCCAAAGACACAATTTGGTTTACAGGAATTTTGAGTTTCATTATTGAAATTTAAAATTTTGAAACCATGTTTCCTATTTCCTAAAACTCTGTTTATTTTGTAGTTCTCTGATTGTTCCATTGTGCTATGTTGTAAAACCTTAAGAATTTACATTACAGTTCATTTAAGATTGTCTTCTATTTCTTGAACTATGTATGTCCTCAGTGGGAACCACTGCTCTGAACTTGGCTTGGTCTAACTCCTCAAAATTAGTGTGCTCTTCTGACCTACAATCTTTCTCTGTCTGCTCACATCTTTGGATGAGAGTTACCTCAAGCCTACTCTAGTCATTGTTTCAGTTTCTCCAGGGAACCTGATTTGAAATGGTTAGAGATATAGAATGTGTTTCTTTGCTGTTAGACAAGCAACTCTGCTGACTCAACTAAGGCTAGATATTTAGGCTTTTGCTCCCTGTTCCTTTCTAGTATAAACTGGAGAAAGACTGCCGTCTCCCAGCTGCATTCTTTCAGAGTAGTTGATTCTAACAGTCAATTTCTACTAGAATGTTGTTCACTATATCCTGATTATTGGAATTCTGTCACAACTAACTTTCTAGGGTAGGACAAAGTACTTTAGAGGCCCTACTCACTGAAGAGAAAATGGTGTTTTCCCTGTTCTCCCCTACACTATATGTAATCCACAATAAAAAATAATAAGCTTAAGAAAATCCAACTGGGTTGTGATTTTCACATGATACTTTAAAATATATCATCAAATACAGTTTATGTTTTAATTTTCTCATAATCTCTGCTTTACTATTGCCACGAGCACTTGCCTGTCTGATCAAGAAACAATCCAACAGAGTACATATACACATATTGCAAGCCTGCTGGGGTGGTTCATCTATATGTGTCAAAGGAATCCACTCAGTATTCTAAGCTGGAATACTCCAATAGTTGTGAAATCAGAAGTCTTTGCTCAGATGCATCAGGAAGGAAGACTTCCTCTCAGGCCTCTGGATCTGAGTCCTCCTGTGGGGAGTAAGTAGAGGCCTTCTGATGTTGACTTCTGCTGGCATTGACTGCCCTATTTTCTCTAGAATGGAAGCTTCAGATGTGTTTGAAAGTCCTATTATTTTCCAGGAATAGGTTTCACTCAACATACAAGTTGAGTTGTCTCTGAACAGAATAGGGAGAGAAAGGGAGTCATAGATTATGCGTAGGCAGCCATTTTCCAAAGACTTCTGAAAACATACTTTCAATATAATTTTTAGACGATAACATCATTCAATTTCCATAAAAGAAGATGAACAAGGCTCATTTCTAATTTGACAATTTGCTGTCTACAGAATGTTTCAACATTACTTGAATTCTTTTCTTTATTGAAAAAAATTTCATCTTAAGAACTAGAGCTGAAACAGCACATAAAATGATGTAGCCTCAAGTGCTTTTTATAAGAGTAAATGTTCTTCCAGAACTAGATTCAATTAACTACATTAGTTTAATGAGAAGTTCAATTTCCTATCTACTATCTTTGATGTTCAGAATTATACTGAAGTTATCTGTGTGAAAACTGGTGATTAGTACAGGAAATTGACTTCGCAATGGTTCAAACATTTCAAAATGCTAAATTGTGAGTTTCCTTGGAGATATGTGTTGATTGCACAGTTGGTATTTTGGAATGCTAATTACTCTTTCCTCAGAATTATCAAAGTGGACATACACGTGATTGTCTATTCATCCCATCTATGTCTGTTTCTCTTTGGCTTGCTCAGATTCTTAATGGAGAAGAAAGTACAACCAGCAAAACTGGCTCCTTCCAGGCTTGGTTTAAGGGCCCAACTTATCGACTCTTTCCACAGTCAGCGAGTCTGAGTCAGTGCTCTGCACCCCTTTCCCTCACTCTACTGTTGAACTCAAGGAAGTGAAAAATAATTTCTCCCCATAAAAAGGATGGGGGTAACTGTTGACATTAGAACAGGACTCTCTCATAGATTTTTGCCAAGATTTCATTTTCTGTCTAGAAAATTACTCAGCTGTTTATGCAGTATGATTGAGCAACTCAAATGTTGAATAATAGTCATGGAGATGATAATAGGAGTAATTCTCTTAATGCAGAGAAAATTTTACTCATGCTGATTTTGAACAATGATGTCAATTCCTTTAAGATATCTGAAGTTACATAATATAAAATAATATTAAAATAGAAGGAAGACACATTAAATTCATATGCCACACACAGAATGAGGTCAATGAAGTCACATTCACTTCACAAGTTTGGGGGGCAGTTTTGATTCTTTTTTTTCTTTTTTAAATGAGTTTTTTTTTGCTTTTTAGATTGGCACCTGAACTAACAACTGTTGCCAATCTTCTTTTTTTTTGCTTTTTCTCCCCAAATCACCCTGGTATATAGTTGTATATTTTTAGCTGTGGGTCCATCCAGCTGTGGCATGTGTGACACCGCCCCAGCATGGCCTGATGAGCGATGCCGTGTCTGCGCCTAGGATCCGAACTGGCGAAACCCTGGGCTGCTGCAGCGGAGCCGGCGAACTTAACCACTCGGCCACAGGGCGGCCCCTGATTCCTATGTCTTCTCCCATTTTTGTCTCTTTCCCATGGGAAGAGAGATGTCATCCGTGCTAGATCAGATTGGAGAACAGGGCGTTCTTCCAGCATAGCCTCAGATCCTGAAGCAGCTTTTCTCTGCTACGTAGATTAGAGGTAAAACATCCCCCACTTCTGCTCCTGTCCCTCTGAGAAGTCTCTAGAATGAAGCAAGGCTGAGGGCTTGCGTGGGAGGAGCAGGAACTGTGATGGGGCTCCGCGCCCCCTAGAGGAGGCTCTGGTTCTCCAGCTGCGGTGAAGCAATCCAGTTCAGGAAGACAGAAGCCGGACACCTGACATGCTGTCGGCTTAGGGCCTTTGCATTTGCTGCTTCTTCTCCCTGGAATGCTCTTGCCTCAGATAGGCTGGAGCCCTTCAGGTCATTGCTCAGATGTCCCCTTGTTAGTGCGGCCTTTCCAGGCCGCCCTATTGAAAATGGCGATCCCCCTACTAGCACTCTTTATACCTACTCCTGGATATGCCATGACCTTATTACTCCTTCATTGTCTGTCTTTTCCCAACTGGAATGTAAGCTCCATAAGAATGTAGTTAACTTCTCTGTCCCCAGTGCTTAGAATAGTTCCTGCATGCTTTTACAAGTATTTGTTGAATACATGAATTAAAGTTCCATTTTGGTTTTTGGATCAAGCTGTATCCTCAAAGTTAGTTTTAGCAAAAAACTTGTACTTTGAAAAATAAGCTAGTACTACATTTTAGTTTCTGTACAGCTCCCATGTATATTTCCCAAATTTGTTAACTCCCTTGATAAGAAGGAATGTGATTGATGAGTGCCCTCGGACCCAGAGAATAATATGTGAAAATCACACACTGTACCAGCCAAAGCTGGTAAGTTTTGTTGGGGAGGGGTTGGGTGGAAAGACTGCATACATGGGCTTGGCAGAATCACTTTCATTCTTGGCTTTGATAATTTTATGCACACATACACACACATATACACACATATACATATAAGTAAAATCCCTTAATTCTGAGATAATCACTACATATGTGGAGAAATATATATATATATATATGTTTATCTTCTCTATCCATTCATGTATGGTACATATAGCAACTGTACATAGCTTAAGGCATTATGAGTTTCCATTTTCATTATATTTTTGAGGAGTTTAGTACAATTTTTTAAATGAACATACACAATTTATATACTATATAGGGAATAATAAACTCTGTGGAAGAATAATTTTAAAGCAAGGGAAATCAGTTCCTTTGGTAATAATATGTTCCCCTTAGCATGTTGAAGAGACCTTCCGTCCTCAGTTGGCTTGATAGCAACCCTGTCTGAATGTTGATAGACACAGAACATCTGCCGTTTTAGGTATGAAACCAACCCCAATAGTTCCCATGTTCACACAGTGAATTTTCTCAGAATAATGCCTTTATCATAATATTAATTTACTATTTTCAGGCTCAAGATAGACTTCTAATGATAGTAGCTTGACTTCTGATTAAGGTGACTGGCAGGTGGCAGATATATGGTCCATTGTAAAAAGGATTTGATTTGAATTATAATCTAACCATACTCTGCGCAAGATTTTATTAGCTGAGGAGTCTCTAGTGTCAAGAATTTTGCACTCATTCCAAAGAAAATAAATTTATTAATTGATTCAAAAAACATTTATTGACCACCTACTATGTTTCAGATACCAGCTTAAGCACCAGCAACATGGGGTTAAGTTCAAACAGACGTGTTCCTCATAGATTTTACTGTCTAGAGGGAGCCTCAGATAGCCTTTGTCCTCCACCCATACTATACTTTCAATCACCTTTCTTTAGTCCCAAAAGCCCTTATGAAATTTCTGTAACTATTCTTATTTCTCCTGTAGTTTTGTATTCCATAAATCTTGTTTCAGAGCAGACATGGCAATTTCAGCTGATTCCGAGTGACTTTTTCAAAAAAGGATTTCTTTATAACATAAAGAATATATATGTTCCTTGAGTATGTAAGGAAAAGTCAGTTACTTTTCTTCTGTTATTTTATTCTGGATTCATGTGCTAGTACACTTAAAATACAGGCACACATACATACATTGCTTTCAAACTGAAGGTCTTACATTAACACTTACCCATGTGTGCTAAGTGTTATGCTTAATTCCCTATCTGAAATTTCCTGCTCCTTGTTCCATTTAATTTCTCTAAATCTTATTTACCCATTGAATTCCCTCTTCTCTCAGCTCTGCGCTGTTCGGTCCATCTCAAGCATATTTGTCTCTCCTCTGAGCCCCTAAGCATTTAGTTGTGTACCATATGGTCATTTGACACTGATAGTGCGAAGAAACTATTGTCTATCACTGTTATCCACAATTGCTGTCTGTGTAGTGTGCAGCTATGCATACCATTTTAAAAATGTTCAGGAGGAAAACATATTTGGTACTTTTAAAAGGAGAAACAAACCTAGATGAATCTATATAATTTGGGAAAGAAGTTAAATACATTCAATCTTTGGGATGTGAGCAAAGTCTTGTACTGATTAGGAAAAGATAGTCATGAAGAAATACACCAAGCACAGCCACCATTTTTCACTATTTCTTTTTGTCCCTGATTATATGAGAAGAATGTTGTGAATGGCCAGTTGCTTCTTCTTGCAGAACTGTAGCTAAAGAATGGGCAAGAGCAAAGCCTGGTATAAATAGGCAAGACTGTGCTGTAAGAAACCTACATTTTGGTAGAATTGTAGGCTTATGTGGCCCTGGACAGTGGGGCTGTCCCAAAGGAGGCTTCCGGCACCCAGAAGATGAGTTTCATGTTTTCTCTTAATAGAGTTAGAAAAACCTAGGGAGAAGGGCTGAGCGCTGATGGTGGTTAATTCCAGTGTGGTGGTGCCTCACCATACACAGCGTTATACAGACTGACTCCATTTTTAAATGTCTGACTGCTGACACCTTTAAGCCCACCTGGTCTCTTCCTCTTTGCCCCAGCTCTGGACAAGCCAGCAAGAAAGCCCAGGTGCTCCCTCATTTGGCACTAGTGATTCCAACCAGGGAAGCTCCTGCCCACACACGGGAACCTTCACCCCGGCGACTCCCCCTAACCGCAATGACAGTCCCAGCCATTTTCCTTTCCTTGTTCTCTGGAGCCTCTTCAGACCTGGGAGCCTGCGTTGCTCTCCCCAGAAAAGCTTCACTTATGGAACTAACAAAGCTTTTCACCCTCTTGGTGTGTGTGATGTCATCAGTCTCAACATGAAACAAATTTTGGATGGGAGGCCACCTGCTTTTAAAGCAGGGTAGCCACAACAGCCAGTGTTCAAATTATAAAATTTTGCTATAGATGTGTTTGTTTAAAATGATAGACTCTAATTCTTTTTTATTTTTTTAAATAGTAAAAACATAGGTTATTGGCTTATAACAGTTCTTATCTAAATATATGAGGAAACTGAGACACACTTCAAAGTGCTGGTTAACGGCTTGTGTTGTCCAGTTTACATCTAATCAACTCACTGACCCTTGAAGGCAGGGGCTCTGTCAATTTAGCTTCAGTATAACCTAGTAATAGTAACACTTCTGCTGCTACTCTACTAACTAACTTATTATTTATTTAATACTGTGTTCCAAGCACACTGATAAGCTCATTTCATGTAGTATCGTCGGTAATTCTCCAAAAGCCCCATAACGTATGTTTTAAAGATAGTACTCATGAGCAAAGGACTCTGTATCTGGTATTCTCCAGTCAGGTCACACAGTTGGGATGTCAGACCTGCTGGGCTCCAGAAGCTGCTCTCCATTAACATCCTTGTGCACCTACCCCAGTCTCCTGTGCGCACCTCGGTACAGCTGCAAAGTACTGGATAGTCATGATTACTTTTGTATGGAACGTGCTCACAGAAAGTCAAAGTGGCATTGTAGGATGAGTATTGACTAGGTTATCTGCACACGTAGTTTTGAATTTCCACTATGTTGCACATCAATTGGTTGTCAGAAAAAAGTACCCTTCTAGTGACATTATTTATTTACGTATAAAATTACAAGGTTGGATCAGGTCAAGGGTTCTTCCTCTGGGATTCAGAGAACCCTGAAATTATATGCTAATGTTATTTTTATGTGTACATATGCATTTTCTTAAGGAACAGTATTCATAACTTATATCTATTTCTCAAGTCAAATAAAAAATTGTAAGAATGCTCAACTGGATGGTTAAATTCCCTTGTAGCTCTAAAAACATTATGACTCCATCCAGCTTAAGGATGCCATAGAGACAGCAGACAGGATCAGGAAATGACAAAGAAAAGATTAGATTTCATACTTTTTATTTAAACAATAATAGTTGGCTAAAAATTTATTTCCAAACCTGGTATTTAAAATAAATAAAAACCTATAGAGCATTTTCTTTTTTTTACAAAGTCCAAATCTACATCTTTATATATAAGTGGAAAAAATGATAAATCTGTTCTGATAAGATCCAAACAGAGAACTTAATGATGTTGTTATAAATTATAATCCATTTCAGGAGAAAAAAATGGAATCCTACAACCATTCCCTGCTTGAGTGAATCAGTAGGTGCCTTTAGTTTGGAAAAAAAAGTAGGGAAAAATTATCTATGACTTTGCATTAGCAGACCTTGAATATTACATCCACTTGCCATTAGCTCAGATATCCAATTATTAAAAAGTCATTTTCTTTTCTCTTTCAAATAAATAACTGAAAACTCTGAAGCTCTGAAGCTTCTAATTATTTGGAGCTGTGGAATTTCAGGGGAAATAAAGAACTTGTTATCTTTCAATTCCTAATATTTAAAAATAATGATATTCTGGGGGGTAATAACAGAGTGCCTGTATCCTGATGGTATAATGAAGTGACCACCAAAATGAGTACAGCATTCACTGTTATATTTTTAAGCAGTAAAAACAGAGGTTATTAGCTTACAGTGGCTCTTATCTAAAGATATGAGAAAACTGCGACAAATGGATCACAAAGCTATAGCACAAAGTCGTAACAGTGCCCACCTGGAACTGATTCCGGGGAAGACGCCATTTAAACTAATCTTCTGGATTGCTTTTCAAAGGTACAGAAAATTTCAGCAAAAAAAGTATCTGCTTCTTTTAGGAATTTTTCCACAGTCAAAATTTCATGGAAGAAAATCTTAGGGATCCTAGGTAACAACACGGAATGTCATTGTCTGGATTTATTAATTGTGTGTGGCATTGTCCATGAAATATACCTGTGGCCACTAGATTGCACCCATGTTTGAAAGAAAAAGAGTTTGCAAAAGGATTATGATCAGTATTGCAATTTAAAGAAATTAAACCAAATTTTCAAAAAAGTAATGGGTATTCATTTCTGCAGTCATCACCCATTCACTTTAAAACGTGTTGCCTTTGGGATCCTCTGCCTCCAGCACCCGGGTCTCATTCCTTCTTTCTCTCTCCAAAGCTGTTTTTTTCTCATTGGTCATCAAGTAATCTTGTCACTAATTTTAATGGCTATTTCTGAGTGATTGACCTTCTTATCTATTCAGATGACACTGCTGATCCCCAGCTCTTTTTTGTAAACTTATCTTCTATTACCTTCTGTGATTATTTTTGACTCTTCTGGTTCTCCTCCGCCCTCCTGATCCCTCTTTCTTCTACCCTCTAAACATAGGTTTTCACTAAGATAATATTTTCAGGCCTCCTTTCATTCTCTCTAAACTTCCTACTCGAGTGGTCTCATATTTAAGGGTTAATTCTAAGTAGAACACAATCAATTAGCTCCCATACATTTAGTAAAAATCATAAAATATTATAGTTGAAAGGAGATATGGTGGCTGTTGAATAAACAGGTCTAAGATAGTGAAGCGACTTGCCCAAGAGGCACTAGGGAGAAGGGGACATGGGACTCAGATGAAGGTATTCTGATTCTAAATGCAATCCTTGTTCCATTACACCAAGAGCCAGGAGGCCACAGCTCAGAGAAGCGGAGATGGAGAAGGAAGCCAGACACAGCCATGGGAGAGGCTGCTCAATACGCTTTAGGTGAAAGCAATTAGATAGAAAAGAGTTTGCTCAGGTGACAATTGGTCTGAATGATGATTTGCCTTCTGTAATGAAGATTCCATTCACTCCTTGGTTGGTTTGTTTTCCCTCCTATTTTGGCGTTTGTCATGGCCCTATTTCTCTTGGTTTCTTAACATACTCTAGTATATTAAGTGGCCTTCTAAAATATTTTTTCTTTTTTTTTAATTTAAGCTTGGTTAAAAATTTAAGCTATTTTCAACTCAAGAAACTTGCCTAAGATATTTGTATTTGGAGTTTAGTAAAATATACAACTTATTATCTTTTCACTAGTACAACTTCAGTTCCTTCAAGTGGGACTACTAATAAATATAACCTATCGCCCATCTATTCGGCTGCTTTGCAAGTTTCTACTTGCGCTTGCTGTTTAGTGATCTGAGATTCCTTTTCCCTAATACTCATATTCCCACTTTCTTTACTAAAAAGTCACTTTCTCAGTGAAGCCTTCCCTGATCACCTTTTCTAAAATTTAAGCCTCCAACCCTTCATAATTCCTTCCGTTTTTTTCTCTTTGCATAGTCCTTACTGCTATCTAACATATCATATATTTTACTTATTTATTTTGCTTATCACCTGTCTCTCCTTTAGGCTGTAAGCTCTCTGTGGGCAGGGTTACTCACTGTTTTGTTACTCTTTTGTCTCCAAAACTAGGAGGAGTCCTGGATTCTGGAAGTTGCTCGTAACAAATATCACTGTGCTCCACCCAGAACCCCGCTGACCTCTCAGTAAGATCAGATGAAGAAAATGTGCTTCTAGAGTAAGATGAAAGAAACCGAATTTCCTCATCAAAAACATAAATGAGATGTCAACTTTGGAAGAAAGAACAACTACATAACATGAAATAAAGTCAACTCTGTCTTCCATGTCAAAAATCTCTCTCTACTGATGGTCTTTGCTCTTGGAATCCTGATTAGCAATTCTGCCCTTAGCTTCAGTTGTCATTTCCAAACACTGAACACCTGAGATTGCAAGTGTCTGTTTTTATAGGAAACAAATGCTTTTGTCAGTGCTGCCAAATTTCAGAAAAATATCAAGGAAACAATGTTTTTCTATTCCTTTTTATGTTTGCTTTCGAAAGAAAATACAAGTAACAAAGAAAGTGTGTGTTGTTTTCGGCATTCATCATCGAGGCATCAAGAAATTCAGCTGTCAGAAGCCGGCGTGAATCCTCTCGGTTCTTGCTCTCGGAACAGGGTTGGAGGACAAGGTCAGTAGGCAACTTTTTTTTCCATTTTCTCATGCATTTTCTGAAGGCTCTTCAGAGAAAATCCAAAAAATGGCTTTCCTCATTGCAATGTAAGAAGTAAAACTTGTCAAAAGATAAGAAGGACCATCGAGATTGACTCAGTCACCTAAATCTACACCAGAATTTGTAAAGGTAGGTTTTGATCTCGGAAAAGGCAGCAAGTTTTGTGGTATTCACGTATTTTTGAATCACATGCCTTCTTTTCCTTGCTTGGTGCAGTGGAAGAGAGCACAAACTTTGAAGGCAGACGGCGATTTCAATCTCAACTTCAGAGTTAAACAGGTGTCACCCAGGGCAAACAATTTTACCTGTTTAATTCTGCCTTTCCTACCCTATAAATGTGCTTAATATATCTCAGAGGGCTGTTGTGAGTATTAAATGAGATCATTAATATGAAGTATATGATATAAAATAAGCAAATAGACACTTAAAATTACTAATCCCTCCCCTAACATACACACACATCCAATCTTCTTAAAACACGTTAATTTGTTTCCTTTAATTACTAATTTAAAGAAAAGGCTGTCAAGGAATTTAAATTTTGGCTATGTTCTAGTCCTGTCCTATTTATTTAATATAGGCATTTTGGCAATTTGCTGACAACAGCAGAAAGCAACTCTGACATATTTTTAAAAGGAGTAAGTAAAGTTGCAGAAACTGTGGTCAGAAAACTTGGTCAGAATTCCTAGCTTTATTTTCTGTGGCTGAATGTTGAGGTTGTACCATGAATTTCTGTAACATTGGTGCTTTTCCAAGACATTATTCTCTCAGCTAGTCAAATTTAATATGCTTGAAAATATTAGCCCTAAGATTACTGTTGGACTTTTTAGGGTAAATTACTTAGTGATCATTTTTCATTTGGGGTGAAAATGCTGCGCTTCATTTGTTAGAGTTTTCCATAGCAAAAGTATTTAAATTACCTGAAAAGCTGTTTTTAAACTCTGTTCTCTTAATTCTCTGCAAGTGAGAAAATGTAATAGCTGTAAGCCTAAATAATCTGAACATAAGTCTTACGTAGCTCTTTATGGGATTTCTGATTAAAACCGATGACAGAGACTAAATTGTAAATAGACACCTCTTGCTTAGTGCATTCATTATTTTTACTACTCTCATATAATGATTTAGATACACACTTAGCAAGTATAAAAGTATAATATCTCTTCTACATATATGCTCATCTATATAAATCTTTGGTCATGTTATATGACTCCAAATTTGACTAGAAATATAGTGAGACCGAACAAGTGCCATGGTGAAGAATGTTTTCTTTCATTTATTAAAGCTCTAAGGTATTTCCTTAACTCTCCTTTAAAGAATTAAGTTTTAGTTGTTAATTAGTATCCTTGTCCAACTGTCAAGCAGTTACCAAAATGGGAGCCCAAAGATTATTGAAGCAGAAAGAGAGTAAAATCTTTAAATATCTTTAATAGTTAGAAAATAAAGAGCCAAAGGGCTTGTTTCAGATAGCATTTTATAGCTATATTCTTTTTTTTTTAACTTAGAAAAGTTCTTGGAGATCTTCTAGTTCAACACGGCCATGATCTCCCCACCCCCCACCATCCCGCACTTTCCCTTCTGTGGGAGTGCGTGGGTGGGCTGCAGTGGCCACCGCTGCATGGTGTCCCACAGAGGGGCCCTGGGACCCCTTATTGTAGCCCTGTGCACTCGTCCCCCAGCTTCTGGGCCCTTTCCTGCTACTGCCTCTTACCTATGACCTTTAAGGATTGCAATGGAGCCTTCTCACCTGTAGAAGTTGCTGGAAGTACTGGGAGTTCTTAAGACATCCCCACCCTCCAACCCCCATGTAGTCAATTCTGTGCAAGAGAACAAAAGCCCAGCTTCTCTGCCTCATGTGTGATCAACTTTGAGGGGTCATTTACACCCCAGAGCTCCTCATGGTGTCAAGCTGTCTGGAAATTTTTCTGAAAACTCACCTGTGCCTGGTTTGTCTCCCGTCTCTGTCTTGCTCTCCTCATGGCCTTTCTGATTGCTCCTGGAAGCACGTTATAGATTCTTTCACTGGAATCCTTGCCTTAAGTTGGTTTCCAGAATGACTCACCCTCTGACACTTCCTATAGCATTTTATGAAGAAATATGTTAGACCTAAGCAGGTTAAGTGACTAGATCCATTCATGACATCTGCCCTGAGAGAGGGCAGAGGGTACATATTCTCCAGTGTCTAACAGGCAGCAACATCCTCAGAGCAGTGGTTCCACCCATGGATGCCCGTTAGAATCATGCAGGGAGGTTTTTAAACAACACTGATGCAAGATCCACATTCTATACATAGTAAATAAGAACCTCTCGGAGAGGAGGCCGGGCAGTGTATTTTTAAAGTGCCCCCGGTGATTCAAGTACGCAGCCAGGATTGAAAACCTCTGCCATGGAGGTAAATGTTGGGTGATATTTTTAACCTAAGTGGGGAAATAGAAATAGGGTTGGGTAAGGAATAGCCAACAAGTGGAATTTGAATTTGGCGGTGCTGGGATATTCTCTGTTTATTTTTTCTGATTTGATAGGGAAATCGGATCAGATACGTTTTTAAAACAAAGTTTACAATTTTAAACTGCGTGAATAAGTGAGTAGAGCAGACAAGACCACTCTTTTTACAAAACCTTCTTTTATTGCTTGATATTAAACATGTAGAAACAGTCTTTGCTTCCACCGTATGCTCTTCCTCTCCCTCACTCCCCTTTATTTTGAAACACATAGCCCTCTCTGCTGAGCTTTCATTTTCCTATTTTTGGCAGACTATGTATACCAGAAATCTTTCGTTTTTTAAAAAATTCTCATCTATGAAAACATTAGGCCTCTAACACTGGCTCTCAGTCCAGCAGGAGCAACAGGAAGACCAAAATGCCCTAAACCACGAGGATAAGCTGCAGCATAGCTCCGGCTGATCATTGCCTTTGGGAACTCAGGGCCAGTGTTGCCAGAAACCTGATTTTCCAAGAGGCCGGAGATCTAGATTTTATGAGAACATATATTTAAATGTTAACAAATTTTTTTTTTTAATTTAAGAAACTATGCTGACCGACAGTGTTGGGACAACTGAAATAAATTTGTGCAATGGATTTTTCCTGCAGGTCAGCCGTTTTTCACTTCTAGTTTACAGTATATTTGTAAATATATGAATTTTTTTTGAAAAGTGCTAATTTGATTCAAAATTTTATTTTACATTGCTTTAATCGCCTAACTTGCAATGGTCTGTAAACTTTGCCAGCTTTACATGATTCAGTCTTGCTCCCCTTCACAGTACACATTTATTTCTGTATACTTATAGACACTTTATGCAACGCATACACATGGCAGTGAGCATGCACATATATTATTAGTTTGCGCAAATTTAAAGGTTAAAATTTCCACCACAGTCTTCTGGATGAAAATGTCCTAATAATGCTTAAGTAGGCTCTACATAAGTCCAAACTAAAAGATCTTTTGCTGGGATTTTTTTGAACTGACCCCACATTTCTTAGCTCCTTTTCCCTTCCTATTTCACAAAGCTTCTTGCTAATCAGTAATCTGATCAGCTGTTTAATATATATTTGCTGAAGTGCTGTGTTTATGTGAGTTAGGGATAAGAATATATATGAGAAAGGAAAATAGGATCTAAAAGTTTAAACATACGTAGTACCTATAAGCCAAAATGTAAAACAAGGGGAGAGATTTGCATTTCTAAAACAACTCACCAAAGGAAGAAGTATGAAAAATGTTTTCTAGACTTTTTAATGTAGTCAGGTCCCAGGGAAGATACACAGTGGGAATCTTTGCAGCTGCAGAAGACAAATGAGACAATAGATTTCATGTCTGCTTATTTTTCCTTGCAATTACATATCACAAGATTGGAAATTGGGAGCTCAGTGTAGAAGCAAAGTAGAGATGACAGATTTTTTTTATAAGCCTGTCACACGAATAAATGGTTTATCTTGCAAGAAAAATTTTAATGTCTGAGAAGAAAGAGATTAGGGAAGGTAGAGGAGGGAAGGCTTGTTAAAAGCCAGCTCTTGTTTAATTAGCAATCAGAGGTGGAACAACACACACAAGGGCCTGAACAATCTGGTGTGTCCATTAGTAAATGTCTGCGTGGGATGAGGGCACAGAGATAGTCACAGCAGGAGGGAAATCATTCCACTCGGCGTGTTGCAGGATACCAAGAAAGGCCCTGCTGCAGAGAAGCTGAGAAGATAGGGGTGACAGCATTCTGAATGCACACCAAATGTCCAGTACTGATCTACGGTGTGAGATATCACGCAGCAGGGCGGAACTTTACAAAAACAGATGTGTGCATGCTATGAGTTCAAAGGACAAAGAAAGTTCGTGAAAGAGAAGTAAGATGAGTTGTACCCAACATATCTGAGGGAATAGACAATTTCTAGGTCAAACCCTTGGTTCTACCCCTAATTCTCTTTCCTTTTAATGAATAACCTTGCTTAGGTTAACATGTGAAGTCTTATTACATGCTATCTCAGTGTTTTGCCAAGTAATTCGTAGTCAATTAAGAGTTCCATTGTTCTCTATTTCTATTTAAAATCACAGGACAGGAATCCTAATTCCTTCTAGTAAACACCTATTTGTTTCCTCTTCCTTCTTCTTTCTTTCATTAATTCCTCCTCCAATCATCTCCCTAAATTTTCTTACAACGTGATGTTACTTAGGAATGAAGACTTGGTGTTTCTAACTGGTCCGGAAGAGCTACTGATTGACTATGTAACATAATTTTGGAAAATAAACAAATAAGCTTAATTAGAGTCATATACTCAAACTTCTTTAACATCAGATTTACTTTTAGAAAAATAAATGGAAAATTGCAGCTGTGTAGTATGTGAATGAGTATTAAATTTGAATTTTCTGCCAATTCTAACATTGATCATTAACTATACTATATGCAAAATATATTAACAATAGATTTCCTTTTGCATGTTTAGAGTGTTTTATATGTTTGTATAGCCAAAGCCTTCATAATGTGAGCAAGAGAAAAATTCTACATATGACTGTAGATCTAGGGAAAAATTGAGTAAATATAGTAGCAAAAACCTAATAACACCCATAGAAACAAAATAGTTTTAGGGAAAATCATATTGTATAAGATTCAGGATCACCAATAATCAGGGAAATGAAAGTCAAAACCATAGTTAGATATCACCTCATACCCATTAGGATGGCCACTATAAAAAACAGACAACAACAAGTGTTGGTGAGGATGTGGAGAAATTGGAACCCTTGTGCACCACTGGTGGGAATACAGAACGGTACAGCCACAGTGGAAAACAGTATGGAGGTTCCTCAAAAAATTAGAAATAGAACTACCATATGATCCAGCAATTCCACTTCTTGGTATAGATCAAAAAATTTTAAATCAAGATCTCAAAGAAATATTAGCACCACCATGTTCATTGTGGCTTTATTCACAGTAGCCAGGATGCAGAAACAACTTAAATGTCCATTTACAGATGAATGGGTAAAGAAAATGTGGTATGTACAATGGAATACTATTCAGCCTTAAGAAGGAAGGAAATTCTGCCATTTGTAGTAACATGGATAAACTTTGAGGATATTAGGCTAAGTGAAATAAGCCAATCACAAAAAGGTAAATACTAGATGAATATTTATACCCCCACTTATATGAAGCATCTAAAATAGTCAAAGTCTTAGAAAGTAAAATGGTGGTTGCCAGGGATTTAGGGGAAGGGAAAAAAGTGGAATTGTTGTTCAGTGGATGTAGTGTTTCTGTTTTGCAAGACAAAAAAATTCTAGAGATCTGTTGCACAACAATGTGCATGTAGTTAACACTACTTTACATTTAACAATGGTTAAGGTGATACATTCTATGTTGTGTGTTTTTTTATTACAATAAAAAGCATTAAGAATTATCAAGTGGAGGGGCTGGCCCCATGGCCGAGTGGTTAAGTTCTCACACTCCGCTGCAGGCGGCCCAGTGTTTTGTTGGTTTGAATCCTGGCGTGGACATGGCACTGCTCATCAAATCATGCCGAGCTAGCGTCCCACATGCCACAACTAGAAGGACCCACAATGAAGAATATACAACTATGTACCGGGGGACTTTGGGGAGAAAAAGGAAAAAAAAAAATCTTAAAAAAAAAAGAATTATCAAGTGGAGGACACACACATATCTCTAAGAAAATAAAAACTAATTGAGAAAAAGAAGAATAGAGCATTTAACATAGACTATATTATATGAAGTAAGATAACAGAATTAAGGTAAAGCTATTTGTTATATTAAATTTAAAAATAGGATAAACATACCATTTAAATGAAAAATTCTCTAGATCAAAACCAATATCTATTACCATATAAAAGAAGCACATCTCCGACAAAATAATTAAGAAAAGATCGAAAGTAACGAGATATGCAAAAATATACTAAGCAAACGCAAATGAAAATAATAAGCAATAAAGATATTTATCACAAAGTAAAAACAAAGATCAAAATCTCACAAGTGCTCTTTGTCATGATGACAGATAAAGTAAATTATGAAGATTTTGGTTGAATATGCATCCATCCAGGTGGTAACGTAGCCTCAAATTTCATTAATTATAGACTGGATGACATACAGGGCAAAAAATCCACAGAAATTCGGCAGTTATGTGAAACGTTGTCACGTGAACCCACGAAGATCAAATAGACAATATAAATATGTAGAAGAGGAAATAATTATGAATAATAAAATATATATATGCATCTGTATATTTATATATACCTGGATATTTCAAAAGCAGACAATTGACCATATTAGGTCACAAAAATAAAGACCAAATGGTTGAAATGGGATGTCTTATTTTCATCAGCTCATGCATTTCAAGACTGCAGATAATTTCACGGCATGCCTCAATCACTGTTTGCTCAACCAGTTTTCAATTGCTGGGCACTCAATTTGTTCCAAGCACCCTCTTTCTCCTAACCCACTGCTGAGTACCTACAGTGCCGCAGTGAACAGCTTTGTAACTATATTTGAATATGAGTTGTCTTTCATTTTTAAGAGTAAAGATTCCCAGCAGCTGGATCAGAAAACACGAGTGTTTTAAGGATTTCTTTTCAGCAGTATTTTTTGGTACTTATCCTGCTTTGTGTTTTCTGAACTTCCTGGAACTATGGTTCAGTGTCCGTCATTAATTTTGGAAAATTCTTGTCCGTTTAAATATTTCTTCCGCCCCATTCTCTCTACCTTCTCCTTGGATTCCAATTATGTGTATATTATACTGTTTCCTATTGCCCCACAGCTTATGGGGGTTTGTTCAGTTTTTTGCACTCTTTTCTCTCTTTGAGTTTCACTTTGGGTAATTTCTATTGACCTATCTCGTATTGACTGATTCTTTCCTTGGCTCTTGAGGCTGCTGATGACCTTGTTAAAGGTCTTTATCTCTGCTGCTACTGTATGGTTTTTTTGGTTTTTGTTTTTTTTCAGCATTTCCATATGATTCTTTCTCTTAGATTCTACTTCTCCACGGAAGTTACTCCTGAGGGAAGTTTCTTGAGGGCTGTCACCAAGTGAGACCTGGGTAGATGAAACCTGCAAGAGGGTGTCCACTCCCTCTATGTCTGTGTCAATAGTTATAAAAATTATGTAGCTAATAATCAACCAAGTAGCTAACGGAGTGCTTGCACCAATTTATTATCACTTGAATTTTAGTCTATTAGTTATGGATTGCTATTATTTAATTGTTATTCCTCTGGTTACTTATGAGATAAGCATATATTTTTAATCCTTTTTATTAGTTCTAATGGACATTTTCTATTAGCATATTTTACCCATTTTTCTATGGGCTTCTTTTTGTTTTCATTTCGTAAAAGACTTTTTATTATAGAATTAAACTCTTTATTTGTAATAAGCATCCCCCAAATATTTTGCAGCCTGTCATTGGTCTGTTGCTGTTGTTTCTATCCACTGTGATGCAGAAGTTTTTAATTTTGTGCGGTCAGTAAGTCTGTCCAGCGTGTCTGTCTTTATAGCTTCTCTCTGTCTCATCTTGGTTGGAAGTCTCTCTGATGTCTAGGTTGCATATGTATATCTCCTAAATTTTCTTTTCTTTCTTTTTTAATTTACTTTTAAAAACTTCTCATGTTTAAATTTTAATATATTGGAATTTATTTTATAAATGGTATATGACAGGACCTTTATTTTTTCCAGATAGAGAGCCAATAGTAGAAGTATCATTTATTACGTAAATCATCTTTTGCTAACTGAATTGAAATAATAACTTTATCATAGATTACATTCGTGTGTGTGTGTGTGTGTATTTATTTCCATGGATATATTTGGTTTTTTTCTCCCATACCAGCAACATGTAAAGATTTTAACTTTAAAGTAATTTTATTCAATTAAAAAAACTTTTGGAATTTTAATTAGATATATCTTAAATTTATGTATTATTTAAAGTAAAATAATTACCTTCACAGCCAAGAAAAATAAAATAAAATAAAATATACTTTCTTGTTTTAAATCCCTTAATAAGATTTATAATTTTCCTAATATGTATCCTTATGACAATTGTAAAATGTACTCTTAAGCTTTTATTTTGTTTTTGTGAATGAACTTAAAAAACTTTTTTGCTTTCATCTGGATATTGTTCCTTTAGAGTAAAGCTAATGTTTTCTACAAATATTCCTTATATCAGACATTTTCCAACATTTTCTTATTCAGTTTAGTAGTTTTGATTTTTGTTGTATGATTTTTGCTAGAAGCTATTGGACTTTTCTAAGTATAATATCAACATATTCTGCAAGTAACAAAAACAAAATCTCACTTCAATACCTTCAAGCCAGAAAGAAAATTAATTTACTCACACAAAAAGGGTCTCATAGATAGAGAGGGTCTAAAGTTGTTTAGTTCAGCAAGACAAGGATTTGTGTTCTTTCTACCTTTCTGTCATTGTGTCGGCTTCCTCTCAGCTAGCTCCACTCATTGTTATGAGATGGCTGCACAGTCTCATGTGTCGCAGTAATATTACTATCAAAGTCATATAAGAGGCCACACGAGGGGAGACTGTCTGTATCCCTTTCTAAGCTTGAGAAAAATGCTTTCCCAAAATATTGCCAGCACATTTCTTCTAATATCTAATTGGTGATAATTGTGTCACATGCCTATATCAAAATCAGTAGCTGAGCAGGCAAATGGGACCACTATTGACTTATACCATAAAGACATAACCATGAGTAACAAGCAAATGGGATGATACCAAGCAAAACTGTGGTTTTGTTAGCGCAAAAGAAAGGTGGGAATGGCCATAGGTTAGACAGCTAACAGAAACTTCACATGTTGTTATGAAACAGAATTAGGTTTATCTATTCTTGGACACTATGTATATAAGAATAGTTTTTATTGACCTGTTAAATTTGCTAGAATATCCAAAAGATGTTGAACAAAAACAGTGATGGTAAGCATCTTCAGTTCTTTCTGGTTTTAATGGTTTTACCCTTTAACCATTTTGAATGAAGTTTGCTAGGTTTTTTCTTCATAATGTTTGAGAAGTTTTCTTCTATATGTGCTTTTCCAAAAGTAAAAGCTTCTAATTCAATAGAAACCAGGAGCAACAAAAATAGTGTAAAGGATAATTAAAATCTAAAATAAGAATCCTCGAAAGACTATTAAAATAGATAGTTTTCTCTTGCTCCTGATAAGGGGAAGGGTCTTAAAATATTCGGACAAATTAAAAGACACACCTGATATTTGGATAATAATTTATACTGCTGTAAAGATGTAAATTCTTCCTAAATTAATCTATAAAGTATGTCATCCCAATAAAAACAAGAGATTTTTTTTTTTAACTTGATTTGATTATATTAATGGTCAACTGGAGTGGTTACACATGAAAGAATAGGGAGGAAACTTTTTGAAAAGCTGAGTTAAGGAGTAGAATGGAGTTAGCCCTACCAGAGAATAAAGCTGAAAATAAAGCTTGAGATACTAAAGTAGTGTGTTACTGACTCATAAATAGACAGAGAAGTGGAACAGAAATAGCTTAAAGACACAGGAAAATTTAAAATATAACAAAATTGCTATTTCATGCCAGAGATGTACAGGTGACTTGCTTAACAGTAAAATTAATATAAAAATTTGCATGGTAGTAGGGAAAAGAGTAGGGTAGAGTAGATTACACACAATTCTACATATGTGATATAATTTTAGATAGAATAAAGATGTAAATATTTAAAATGAAAGACCATAACACACACTGTAAAATGCTAGAGTTTTATTTTTTAATAATTTTTCCAGTAAGTGGAATGATTTCTAAGCAAGTCATAAAATCTCAAGTTCATAAAGATAAGAAATAATTGACAAATTATGTATTTTTAAATTATATAATGCAAAAAAAATCCTTAAAAAGTCAAAAGACAACTGAAAAATTAGAAAAATTATTTGTCACTAATTTGACAGTAAAAAAGTGTGTAATTTTCAAAAAGTTAAGAAGATGACGTGTAAAAATATAAAATGAACATGTCTCAAAGATTTAATTATCCCACTATTGAAAAAACTGAGCTTTTTAGAATTATATTTTGACACTATGTAACTTTCTTAGCATAAAATTAACTTATAAATCAAAAAGAAAATGATGCAATGGGAAAACATGCAGTGGATATAAAAGACAGTTGGCAAAATAAGATAACAATATCCAAAAAAATTATTTAAAATATTCAACCTCACTCATAATTAGGAAAATGAATAGGGACAAAGAATACATGTAACAGAGTCACTAAAATTTGAATTTCACTGAAGTTTATAGATAAATTTTATTAGCCACATTTTACCAAAAATTTGGTCAACTCTCTGGATAGCTGACTTTAGGGAAACTTTTAAAATTGGTTATCTCAAGTAAATTACCTTAAAAATCTTTGATTCTAGACCTCCCCATTCTGTTGCTTCATATTGCAGACGTCTGCAGAAACACTTTGCTAATATAAGTGTTATTATTTCAGATTTTTAAGCTTTAAAAGGATTCTTGGCACTCTTGTTACAGTACCCTAAAGAATAATTATCAACTCCCTTTACCGTCGTTTCTTGTATAAAATAAAATAATTCCAAGTAATATCTTATTTGATTTTCTAAAGATAAAGATTAATATGTATAAACTCTTGTTTGTGAAAATGTTTGTTACACTGATCTATTTTAATTTATGAGGAATTATAAAACAATGACAAAATTACCACCTTTACCTATATTCTGTTCATGGGATCTGGGAAGTTTCCACTGAACCTCAAATTAATCATAAATTGAAAGGGTTTATTCTACTTTTTTTATAGTGAAACTAATACATGTGCATAAAGAAAGCAAGACAGAATACAAATTTATTGAAACCTATGGCTATTATTATAAGCATCACAGACAAAGGCATTCCAGTAATATCTTAATGGTATTTAGACATCTGTTTAATAGCAATGTCAAAACTTGGTTATAGATTTGCTAATGATATCAACAAACTAAGGGCTTTCTAAAAGAAAGAACTATACTGACCCAAAAGACAATCTTTGATATAAGCATAGAGGCTAAAAACTGGAAATTTAAGGAGTGTGTTTTATAGTTGAATATGGATCTTTTGTGTCTGCCTTATTCCTCCTCTCTCACCATTGGAGAAATCCCAAAAGTAGAATTGCAAGAGTAAAGATATACACTCTTAACGTTTTGTATGGAACTGTTTTTAGCGTAGCTTCGCTTGAATATTTGGCGTGAGACAAAGGATTAGGTTCAGAAGGTTAATTTGGAAATACGATCTCAGGAACTAGGAACGCAGGGAGGAAGGGAACCTAAAACAAGACCATATCATTGAAACACCAACACTTCAGGCCCTGGTGCTAGGTTCCTGGTACCTTCTGAGGAGCCATAGGAAATGATTCTCAGCACTTTCTGCCCATTGCTTCCGTTCTCCACCTGTCAGGGTGGCCCCTGAGGTGTTAACTCCCTCTCATTTGCAGGCTGTTCTGAGAACGTTCTATTGAAAACCCTCACCAGCACATCACAGAAGCCCCACGTCCCGAAGTAAAAGAAAAACAGTAAGGCCAGGGGTGAAGGGCTGTTGGTTATATATGAACAAAGCAGGTACCAGCGCCAGGAGTGGGAAGTGGGGTCAAGAGGCATTTCAAGTGGTGTAGAAGTGTCCAATAAAATTGACAACTTTGACTTTGGAAAAGTTGTTCTAGTTTGGACTTCTACCAGCAGAGTGTACCAATGTCTATGCTCATGCACATGCAAACTGAGTAACATTACTCCTGTTAATCTTAGTATGATTACACAGTATAGACCTCAGTGTCCTAATTAATATGAGAGTTTTTAGTGTTAGCAGTCCTTTACCACTTAAATGAACTTTACTACAAATAGTAAATATGGCTAAAGAGGATACTGTTTGTTAATGTTAATTTAACATTAACAAGGTGGCAGACAAACTCTAAGCAGCTGTCTATTTTTACTGTCAGTCCATTATAGGGAATTGTCACTGAGCTCCATCTTCAAGTGAATCAGATTCTTAAGATAGTTTTATCAAAAAGAAAACAGAATGAGATAGGATAATGTATTCTCAGTTTATATTGAAATCTTTTATTTAAATATAAAACTCCACAAATATTTATTGAAGTCTTTGTTATGTGTGAGGAATATGTTTTACAAATATTTATAATGCAGCATTATTTATAAAAGAAGAACACTGAAAATAGCCTAAATGACTAGTAAAAGGAGATTGGCTAAAACAATTATGGCTACTGCCATGCAGTCATTAAACATGATAATATCTAATTTTATTGAAACGACAAAATGTTAATAACATTGTGAAATTAAAAAATCTGTATATAACATTATGTTTATCATGTCCTAATTTTTGTAGAAAAACTAAAGTATGCGTGTATATGTCAACATAGCTGAAATTGTAGAGAGATGTATTCTAATGTGGAAGTGAAAGTTATCTCCAGGATGTAGGATTCTAAGTAATTTTCACTTTCTACCTTTTAATTTTCTGTATCTCCTAAAGATTTTATCAAAGAGTTTCTTATTTTATAGTTTGAAGAGATTTATTTTTGCTTAAAAATAAATTACTGCTTCTCTGTAGTTCCTGTTTTAATATTGGCTCATACAACGAACAATTCTGGTGTTAGTGAAGGAAAAGACCATTGAATGCAAATTTAAAGGTCCAGTTGAAAAGAATGTTAGCAAGTTTGAAGCCCCACCCAACTGCAGAGCATAGCTTCCAGTCCCACCCAACATGGAATCCAGGCCAGAGAACCCAGGCAGCTGCAGAACTCATCCAGCCAAGCCAGCAGCCCTGCCCAACTATTGAGCATAGCCTCCAGCCACACTTGATCAGGGAGCCTGAACAGTGACCCCGGGAACCTTGGAGTACTGCCTACCATACTGCCTGGCCATGGAGTCTAGCCTACAGACCTGCCCAAATTCTAAGCAAAGCCTGTGGCCTTGCTCAGGCAGAAAGACCAGCCAGTGACCCCACTAAATTTCAGGGCATAGTCTGTGGCCCCAACCTGAACAGGAAGCCTGGACAAGAACCTTGTCTGACCATGGCGCAGTCTCCAACTCCACCCAAAGGTGGGGTATAGCTGGAGGCCCTACCCTGACCAGAGAACCTAGCCAATAACCTTGAACAACAGTATAGTGAAGTATAGCCAGTGGCCTGCTTGATGATTATAATACCCAGCCTTTGGTCCCACCCAATTTCATTGCACAGCCTGTCGTTCTGTTTGAATGCAGAGCACAGCCTGTGGCTCCAAACTATTGCAAAGCCTTGGTTATGGCCCTGCCTGAATGTGGAATCTAGCCAGCAGCACCATCCAGTCAGGGAGCACAGCTTGAGGCCTCACCCAACCAGGAGTGATTGTGGAGCCTAGCCAGCAGCCCTATCTAGTTGCAGAGTCCAGCTAGTGGCATTGCCTACCATGGAACACAGCCTGCAACCCCACCCAACAGGAAGTGATTGCAAAGCCCAGCTAGCAGCCCTGCCTGACCATGAAGTGTATCTGGCAGCCCCACCAGACCAGGGAGCCCAGCCAGCTGCCTTGCATGAATGCAGAGCCCAGCCAGCAGACCCACTCAAATGCAGAGCCCAGCCAGAAGAATCACACCCCACCACACCTCAGGGCATTATCAATGGCCTTGCTCAACTAGAGACCCCAACAGCAAGCCCTGCCTGCCCATAGACACTACCAGCTAACCTACTTAGAACCCCAAGTGGAGCTGACTGGTGAAGGTCTTCCCTGCCAAGGCAAACTTGTAAAATCTGGAAGAGGAGACTGCTTCCTCAAATGAACAGATACAAGCACAAGGATATAAGCATTGTAAAGAACCAGATAAATATGACACCACCAAAGGAAACTAATAAGCTCCAATAATTGACGCTAAAGAAATGGAAATCTATAAACTCTCTGACAAAGAATTCAGAATAATCCTCTTAAAGTAGGTCAGTGAACCACAAGATATAAAGACAGACAACTAAATGAAATTGGGAAAATAATGCATGAACAAAATGAGAAGCTCAACAAAGAAATAGAATCCATCAAAAGACACTAAACGGAAATCCTAGAAATGAAGAATACTCCTGAATTGAAGAACTCCATAGGGAACTTCACCAGCAGACTTGACCAAGCAGAAGAAAGAATCAGTGAACTTAAAAACAGATCATATGAAATTATCCAGTCAGAGAGAGTGGGATGATACATTCAAAATATTGAAAGAAAAAAACTGTCACCCAAGAGTACTATACCCAGCAAAGCTATCCTTCAGAAATGAAAGAGAGACAAAGACTCCCAAACAAGCAAAAGCAGAGAGAGTTCATCACCACCAGACAAGTCTTACAAGAAATACTAAAGGCTATTCTTCAAGCTAAAATCATAAGATGCTAATTAACTTCTTAAAAATATATGAATGTGTAAAACTCACCTGTGAAAGCAAAAACATAGTCAAAATCAGATTCTCTAATATGGTAATGGTGATACATAAGTCATTTTCAACTCTAGTTTAAAAGTTAAAAGACAGACATATTAAAAATTGTAACTATAATAATTTGCTATTGGACACAATAAAAAAGTTGTTAAGTTGTAACATCAATAACTTAAAATGTGAAGAAGGGAGAAGTGCAAGTATAGAGTTTCTGTATGCTATCAAAGTTAAGTTGTTATTAGGTTAAATAGGATGTTATAACTATAAGATATTTTATGTAAGTCTCATGGTAACCACGAAAGAAAAACCTGTCGTAGAGATACTAAAGATTATGATAAAGGAATCAAAGCATACCACCAGAAAAAGTCATCAAAACTCAAAGGAAGACAGCAACAGAGGAACAAAGGAACAAAGAAACTACAAAAAAAATCAGAAAACAATTAATAAAATGACAATAGTAAGTCCTTATCTATCAACAATTACTTTAACAAAATGGATCAAGTTCTCCAATCAAAAGACATACATAGAAGGCTGAGTGGATAAGAAACAAGATCCAACAATATGCTATCTACAAGACACTCACTGTAGCCCTAAGTGTACAGATAGATTGAAAGTGAAGGGATGGTAAAAGATATTCCAAACAAGTGGGAACCAAAAGAAAACAGGTATAGCTACATTAATGTCAGACAAAATAGACTTTTAGCTAAAAATGGTCACAAGAGATAAGATCATTATATCTTGATAAAGGGGTGAATTCATCAAGAAGACATAACAATTATAAGCATTTTTGCATCCAACATAGGAGCACATAAATATATAAAGTAAATACTAACAGAACTAAAAGTCAAAATAATAAGCAATACAATAATAGATGGGGACTTTAATCCCCCACTCTGAACAATAGATAAATCATCCAGACAAAAAATCAATAAGGAAATAGAATTTGAACAATGCTGTACACCAAATGGACCTAACAGACATATTCAGAACATTTCATCCAACAGCAGCAGAATACACATTCTTCTCAAGTATGCATAAACATTCTCCAGGATAGATCATATGTTAGGCCACAAAACAAGTCTCAATAAAATGAAGAAGATTGAAATCATATTAAGCATTTTTTTAACGACAATGACATGAAACTAGAAACTGATTACAAGAAGAAAGCCGGAAAATTAACAAATATTTGAAGATTAAACAACATGCTACTAAATAATCAATGGGTCAAAAAAGAAAACAAAAGAGAAATAAAAAAATATCTTGAGACAAACTAAAATGGAAATACAACATACTAAAACTTATGAGATGCGGCAAAAGCAGTTCTAAGAGAGAATTTTGTAGTTATAAATGCCTACATTAAGAAAAAATAAAGATCTCAAATAAACAACCTAACTATACACCTCAAGGAACTATAAAATAAAGGACTAAGCCCAATGTAAATAGATGGGAGGAAATAACAAAGATCAGAGCAGATAAATGAAATAGAGACTAAAAAGACAGTAGAAAGATCATGTCTAAGAGTGGGATTTTGAAAATATAAACAAAATAGACAACCCCTTAGCTAGACTTAGCAAGAAAAAGAGAGAAAGGATTCAAATAAATAAAATTAGAAATGAAAAAGGAGGCATAACAACTGATACCACACAAATACAAAGGATCATAAGCAACTACCATGAACAATTATATGCCAACAAATTGGGCAATCTAGAAGAAATGGATAAATTCCTAGAAACAACCAACCTAAAAAGACTGAAACATGAAGAAAGAGAAAATATGAACAGATGAATAACAAACATATTGAATCAGTAATCAAAAACCTCCCAACAAAGAAAAGTCCAGGAGCACATGGTTTCATGGGTGAATTCTACCAAACATTCAAAGAAGAACTAACCCCAATCCTTCTCAAACTTTCCAAAAAATTGAAGAAGTGTGAACACTCACTCCCAAACTTGTTTTCCAAGGCCAGCATTACCCTGATGCCAAAACCAGATAAGGACACTACAAGACAAGAAAACTACAGACCAATATCCACGATGAATATAGATGCAAAAATTCTCCACAGAAATATTAGCAAACTGAATTCAACAATTCATTAAAAGGATCATACAGCATGATCAAGTGGAATTTATCCCTGGGATACAAAGACGGTTCAACATACACAAATCAATAAATGTGATACACCACATTAAAAGAGAATGAAAGGTAAAAATCAACTGATCATATCAATAGATGCAGAAAAAGCATTTGACAAGATTTAACATCCTCTCATGATGAAAATTTTTAACAAATTGGATATAGAAGGAACGTACCTCAACATAATAAAGGACATATATGACAAGCCCACAGCCAACATCATACTCAATAGTGATAGATTAAAAGCGTTTCCTCTAAAATCAGGAATAAGACACAGGTGTTCACTCTTATCACTCTTATTCAACATAGTGCTGGAAGTCCTAGACAGAGAAATTAGGCAAGAAAAGTAAATAAAACTCATCCAAACAAGAAAGAAGGAAGTAAATGTGTCTCTGCAGATGACATGACCTTATATATAGAAAATCCTAAAGACTACGTCAAAAACCTGTTACAACTCATAGAAAAATTCAGTAAAGTTTCAGCATACAAAATCAACATATAAAAATAAGTTGCATTTCTATACACTAACAATAAACTCTATGAAAAAGAAAGAAAATAATTCCATTTATAAAAGCATGGAAAGGAATAAAGTACTTAGGAGTAAGTTTTACTAAGTAGGGGAAAGATCTATATACACTGAAAACTATAAGACATTGATAAAAGAAATAGAAGAAGCCACAAATAAATGGAAGGATATCCCATGTTCATGTATTAGAAGAAGAAATGGTTAAAATGTTCATACTACTCAAAGCCATCTATAGATTCAATGCAATCTCTATAAAAATTCCAATGGTATTTTTCTCAGAAAAATGATCACTTATCCATCCTTTAGGATTCATCTTAATCATCATCCACTCCAATACATTGTTATGTCCTTCCTTTGTCATAGAGAAAAGAGATGAATTAACAGACAGTCGAAATGGCAAGGGATAAGTACTTAGAGGAACATACATGATGGATATATTAAGGGATCTGATACTTGATCACTGTGTTGAAGAATGGTTGATTAAAAATTATTCAGTCATATAAAACTTGAGAAGTAATACATGTTTAAAACAAAAGAAGCAGAAGTTACAAAAGCCTAGAGGTTTGAGAAAATATGGAAATTTGGAGAAACAGCAAACAGATGTTGTATACCATAATACAATAAGAAATAAAGGCAGGCATTCAAGATTTATGAATATCTCAGGAGAAAAATGTGTAAGAGGAAACCAACAAGCAAGAAACCCAAAGCTCATCCTTGACGCTTCCTTCTTTTACTTCCCTATCATCAGTTGTGCTAATATTTACCTCCTAAACATCTCTCTCATCAGTACGCTCTTTTTCATGTCTACCGCCAACACGATAGTCCAAGTGTTTTAGTTTGCTTGAGCTGCCAAAACAAAATGCCACAGACTAAATGGCTTAAACAACAGAAACTTATTTTCTCATAGTTCTAGAGGCTGAAAAGTTCAATCAAAGTTCTGACAGAGTTTGATTTTCTTAGGGCTCTCTTCTAGCTTGCAGGCAGCCACCTTCTCACTGTGTCTTCACACGGTGGAAAGAGGGAGATATTTGGTGTCTCTTCCTCTTTCATAAGGACACTGGTTCTGTTGGATCAGGGCTCCACTCTTATGACCACATTTAACCTTAATCACCTCCTTAAACTCTCTGTTTCCACTACAGTCACATGTGGCGTTAGGGTGTCAACATATGAATTTTGGGAGAATATAATTCAGTCCATAGTTCCAAGCTATCATTATTTCTTGCCTGAACTACTAAATTAACCTTCTAACTGATCTGTCCATATCCTCTCTTGTACCCATCCAAAGTGCCTTCTTGTAGCTGAAATATTTTAAAAAAACATATCACTATTCTGCTGGTGATAACTAAATGGCTTCCCACTAGTTTTCAGATAAAAACAAATTTACACTTTGCCTATAATGTCCTGTATGGTTTTGTCCCTTCGTACTGCTCCAGCCCCGTCCCCACCATGCCCTTACGTGCTCTCTACCTCCAACCATACTGGAATTGAACTTCCATGGTCCCTACCACCAAGTGGCCTTTGGACACATTATTTTCTCAATGGGGAATGTTCTGCCTCCCACAGCTCTCTTTGCCTAGTGAATTCCACTATTTCTTCAGATCTTAGAAAGAATTATTGTATCCTAATTAAGCTAAAACTCCTGAGTGAGGGTGCCATACCCATTTTGTTTGCATTTATTCACAGTGTCTGTTAGAGAGGCTGGTGCAGAGATGGTGCTTAATAAAGTCTTTGAATACGTTAATGAATTAATGACATGAAACAGATCCCAGAGGGTTTGTTTTAGAAGACTCGATAGCCAAATAAAGCCATACCACTCTCCAAGTTCCTTTAAGGTGGAATTCCTTAAACTATGATTCATTAAATACTAATGTTCTGTTAGATGTTAGTAGATGTGTTACAAAGTAGAATTCTTTGGTCTCTAGGAATGCTGGGTTAAATAAGAATTTTTTACTGCAGGACTCCTTAGATCCTTTGATAGCTTGCTATGCAATGTGGGTCTTTTAGAAGAGATCGTACTATTTAACATAATCTCTTCATCACAAAACTCTTTTCACAAAGCGCCCCTTAACTGCATGATGACACCAGTGTTCCAAATGCGTACTTCAGCACACAGGCTTAGGAAATTTGGCTATACTTACACTACGGTAATTAAAATAAATGCCAATTAATAGATATCAGAACCATTAATCTTTATCCCTTTGTATTAAAATTTGCTTCTTGAGATCCTTTATTACACAGGCAGCTTTTGTTCTCTCCTTTTATTGGCTTCTAAATTTGAAAGTAAATTACACAGTCTATAGACTACCCTTACATTGTTTTTATTTTAAAACAAAGACCAAGGTGATGGAAGCCAGGGTGTTGTCCTATCATCCTAAATACGTTCATTCAGCAAATGTTGATTGAGAATTGTTTGTGTAAAAGGCTTGGCTCTGTGAGAGATACTCATTTGTATTAGGTATGGCCTCTGTACACAAGAAGTCTATAATATAAAAGAAGATATGACCGTGTATACAATAATTGCAAGGCTTTAAGACATAATAATGACCATATCAGTGGAAAAAAATGCCATAAGAATTCATTGGAAAAACAGATCACTTCTTCCTTTGAGACACAAGCGAAGAATACCTATGAAATAGATAAAAAGTGATAGATAGATAGATAGTAAGTGAATTTAGAGCCTCAGCTTAATAGTCTTAATATTAACATCTTCTATAAACAAGAAGGCAAGGCTACCTGAAGATCCAGAGTGTGTAGGAAAGTTAGACAAGAAAATTTGAGAAGAGGAAAGAAGATTTGGAATTTGGGTTGTAGGGAATGGACTAATTTATCATCTAGAAATGAATAATAAGATTGTCAAGCAGCTTTGAGAACCCAATCGAAAATAATCAGCGTGAATTTATGGTAGGTCGGTCAACATGGTTCTCTGATTAGCAAAGTCAAATGAGAGAAATACTCTTCCTAACCATCCATGGCAGACACTGTGGAAAATTTAACTCTTTATTTGAGCCTAAAGTCTATTTTGAACTATAAAAGGCCATTAATCTTCACTGTTAATTCCTTAGGTCACTGAACTTTTAGAGAGCCTGACGTCAATATCAAAGAACTGTGCACTTCAATCTGTGTTTTTGCCTTTCGAAGTGTTGAAATATAAAATAATGGAAGGCTCAGACTTTATCTCATGCTCGAGGTGCTGTTGGTTTTCTATAAATATTATGTAACGAGAGAGGGTAATGTTCTGTACAGTTGTATTTTACTCAGAAAACAGTGTGTTATGTTCCAAGTGGTTACACATGATTTATAATTGTTGGTAAGATGGTTGTGCAAGGCAAACTGTGTTATGGCTTATTTTCACTTATCACATTCAATAAATCACTATAAAAACAGGCCACAGCATACATGAAGCACTGCAAAACAGCACTTACAAAACCATTTGCCTGAATATCATGTTATGGAGGGCTTCAATTTATTGGCAAAGTAAATGGATTTTTTTTCTCTAAAGATCAAGTATACAACCCCGACATTTTTTGGCCTCTTTCCACTAAAGGGATAACAAAGCTGGAATTATGGTGTACTATTTTATACTTTTATATCCTCTGTCCTTGTTGGGTATTTCCAACTCTGTCACCACAAAGCTCTGAGCGCATACTGTAACTCCAGGATATCTTGAAAAATGAAAGTCTTCAATAAGAAATTTCACATTTTCTTAGTATTACAGTTTATCATTTCCCTTCCATTCACCTCTGTGTATAAGTAGGAGGAAAGAGAAGGAGGAAAACTTTAAACGAAAGAAAGAATGCTTTTCTTCTTGCCTCTTGACCTGAACAAATGAGCCCTGCCCTGTATGAAGGTGATCGTGGTCTTAAGGGATTAAGACGCTTTTCTCTTATTGGAGATTACTAGTGTAAGAGGAAAGAAGCAGTCTTTACTTTGTTCTGGCAGCCTTCAAGCACATGGACTGGTAGATGGACCACCGACCCTGGTGCAGTGCAGAGGTGGTCTTTGCATTGTGATGCGTACAACAGAGAGGGAGTACTGTCAACACACTAACCTCCAGCCACAGTTCCTAAGTGTGTGGCAGCTGATGTTGCATCGTTTTATTCCGGTTACACCCTGAGACCCAATGCTGCTTCTTTAGCTCTCCATGGACAGAAAACTGGGTGACTTACACAGCAACACCATGGTCCAGAACAAGCCATTAACACTACTTGAATTGTCAGCTCATTAATCTTTTGAAGTACAGGGTCCAGACCATGAGATTATCACATTGGCAGAAAGGAATGAATGTCTACAAAACCTGACATCCAGACTCTTCTTTTTCTTCTCTCCTATTTCAACCTTCATGACAATTCCTTCTTCATGTTCTCTAGATTCAATCTCTGCTCATCTCCTCAAACATCTTGGCTACCTTGAGAGTCCCGTCTCAGTTCTGCATTACTGTTATTCATCCTCTGAATTACTGTCTTCAGCACACCAACATGGTCTAGGATCTCCCATATTTAAAAAAAAAATATCCTAACCCCACATCTTTTTGAGCTACCAATGCTTTTTACTTTCTTCTGACATAGCCAAACTTTTGTCTAGAAGGGGCTGCTTTCAAAGCCACAGAGTAGGGACATATTTCTTGTGCTTTGGTTTGCCTGGGTTCATGGTCGTGGTTGCCCTCTCTGTTTCCTCATTACGTAGCTTAGCAGAGAATTGGCTCTGCAGCACTGGGCAACCTCACCAAAAGAACATGAGGTTTCTCTCCCGCTTTGAGAAACAGCACGCACACTGTCACAGAAACCTCATTTATCTTTACAAGTTCTTCATTTATTTATGCCACTACTGTGCACACTTCTCATCATCCTCTTCTGGATGAGCCTCCTTCAAATGACCTCTAATTTCTCCTCCTACTTGGGTCTCTCCCTTCAGTCCTCAGATCTCATCCAATCCAATGGCTTTCCCCATGTTTAATCTCTAGCCTACACCCTTTGTATAAAGCTGACTACTCTTTAAGCCTCAGTCATTGCATGGTGTTGGGGTGAGGATTAAGCTGTAAACCTCAATTACTTTGGGCAAGAAAAAAATGGTGCCATGATAAGTAGTAAAGCAGGAACACTAATACTTGGTCATTAATCATAGATTATATAGTGTTTTAAAGTAGGTTTTTAAAAGATAAGTTCAGAACCTAAAATATTTTCAGAAATATTAAATTTTACATGGGTAATTCCTCTAAGTTACAGTTCCATAGCTTGGATTATTTTGGCCTTGTTTAAAATTTGCAGCATCATTTGTAGTTTAAAGTTTTTAATATAATTAACCTGACTTGATAAATTGTATTAAGTTCAATTTTCAGTCATTGCCTGAACAGATTTAGATTAGGCATACTGTCAAGTTTCATAATTATTTATTACGTAATTTTATCCAATGCTCAGAAATTTTATTGATAGTATGCCCAAAGAGGAGCAGTCACTTAACAAAATGAAGACGTAGTTATTTAAACAAATGACTGTTTGACAGCATAATTCTTTCATGTTAGATGGAAACGCTCATCATCATTTTGTGTAAGGAAAGCAATATTTATTTCTAGAAGCTCATTCATTTTTTTTTTAAGATTGGCACCTGAGCTAACATCTTTTGCCAATCTCCTCTTTTTTCTTCTTCTTCTTTTTCTCCCCTAAGCCCCCAAGTACATAGTTGTATATTCTAGTTGCAGGTCCTTCTGGTTGTGCTATGTGGAACACCACCTCAGCATGGCCTGATGAGTGGTGCTAAGTCAGCGCCCAGGATCCAAACCGGTGAAACTCTGGTCTGCTGAAGGGGAGTGCACGAACTTAACCACTCAGCCACAGGCCAGTCACTAGAAGCCCATTCTAATTGCGCTATTTTTTGAAGTTATGTCATCACATGTCTCATATCAAAAGAAACCTGGTATGACCCTCCAGCACACCCTATTGCACACAGGCAGGAAGGAATATAAACCCTCTTAAGAATTTGTCATTCCTTTACCTTGTCTATCTTTCTTCACTTAAAAATTTATTTATTTATTCCATGTCTATCTTTCTTAAAGATCTTCAAGAAATTTTTTTTTTTAAAGATTGGCACCTGAGCTAACAACTGTTGCCAGTGTTTTTTTTTCTGCTTTATCTCTCCAAATCCCCCCTGTACATACTTGTATATCTTAGTTGTGGATCCTTCTAGTTGTGGCATGTGGGACGCTGCCTCAACGTGGCCTGACGAGCGGTGCTGTGGCCTGATGAGCGGTGCCATGTCCGCGCCCAGAATCCGAACCAGCGAAGCTCTGGGCCACCGAAGCGAGTGCGCAAACTTAACCATTCAGCCAAGGGGCTGGCCCCAAGGAAATTTTTATGACTTAGTTTTAGTTATTAAAAGGCTACTGTTTATTTGACTAATTTTATGCAATAGGCAAGTTACTCAAAATCATTTGTATATTGATTCATTTAAAAAATAATGTTTAATATTTATATGAGATTTATTTTTCAATAGTTATTCACAAATAATTTTTATTTGAAAGATTATTTTTCGTATCTATATTTCTGAAAATTGGGCAGATGTATTCTCCGTTCTGTGGTTGTCAAACAGGTTTTAACTGTCTGGTTAGATTCCTAACTGATCTGTAGTGTTCAGTTACATTTGGTATAAGTGAAAAATAAACATTTTTGTCTTAAGCCGCTGATAATTTGGGACCTGTTGGTTCCCACAGCATGACTTAGTCTATCTCAACTATGTCAAAAAGCATATTTGGGGGATTAGATTGTGGGCAGTTTTAAAAATTTCTCTGAATTAAAAACACTACGACTTGCTTCTAATCAACAGAGCATGCCAAAGACGACAGGATGTGCACGATTATGTTACATGAGATTGTAATGTCCATCTTGCTGAGAGTCTTTCTCCTTCGCTGGCTTTGAAGAAACAAGTTGCCATGTTGTAAGATACCATATGAACAGGACCACACAGCAAGGAGCTAAAGACAGCTTTCGGCTGACAGCCAGCAAGAAACGGAGGCCCTCAGTCTGGGAGACTGCAAGAAATTAAACACTGCCAATAACTTTAGGAGTTTGAAAGTATATCCTTTCCCAGATGACCCCAGATGAGAATCCAGTCCTGTCTGGCACTTTGATTGCAGCTTTGCAGGGGACCCAAAAACCATGTCTGGATTCCTGACCTACAGACGCTGTGAAATAATAAATATGTATTGTTTTTAGCTGCAAAGTTCATAGTAACATGGTCATGCAGAAATGCATAACTAATACGATTGGGACCTAGTTCTGTGATAGTTTTCTAACTTAACAACAATGAGACATTTCATTGGTTTTGTTGTAGCAACTTCAAAGAACAGTGAATTTAATGGAGGCAGTTAATAAATAAAATGTTCTAAAGCCTCAATGCAATTTCAGTAGCTTTGGGAGCCTCATGTAGTGATTACTATCATAGATAATGTAGCAGACTGGAGGCTTTGATCTTCTGAATACTTAAGATATATTTGTTGAGAACACTTTGGACCATTTCGTGATCTCTGTCCAGGTTGATTGTATGACTATGAGCACTCTATGAAATATGAACTTTTCTGTATGTATATTCTTCTTCAATAAAACGTAGAAAAGTATAGCTATATTGATTTGAAGTACAGTCAAATAATCTTTATATTTATTTCTTTTTACTAAGATCTAGAGTGAATATAAAATAAATAGAACCAATAAGGTAATTTTTGACGCTACAATTAATAATATAAAGGATTTATAAAGACTGGCACCTTTGAGAAGTAAAGCAACATCAGAAAGCAATAAGTTAAAATAATAGATGACAGATACACAGTTCATTCTAAAATAGTGTGTCTTTCCTATGTTTTCTCTTCTGACAGTAGAGTTAGAGATGATTGGTTTTGCAGGCCTAATTAACTGTATCTTCATGTTCATACCTGTTGTTCCAGTCTAGTCTTTTGATTTCGTGTGTTGCTGTTTTAATCTAAGGTACTTCAAAAAAATGTTCTCACTATTATTCTCCATAAATCTGTGCATATGAGCCATCTTTCACTGGTTAATTCTACCATATATAATCTCCTTTCATGCATCTAGCTTTCTGAATTTGGAATGCTGCTAGAGAATCACTGAATCACTTTTTATTGCAGAAATTGGATTATGATTTCATGTTTAGCAAAGGCTTGTTGCTCTGCACAGCCTGATGTATGGTCCAATATATCTCCCCACAGTTCACAGCACAAGACTCACTGCCTCACGCGTTATTGTGGGATACTGGAAGAAATGCACACGAATTTACATCTATAAATCACGGGTCTGAAGTCTTTATCTCCAGATCTTTGAGGCATATTATCAATCTCAGGTGAACCGTGGAACAGTTATTGTGTCATTGCCCTGGGTGAAAGTAATTGATAACACAGTTGGCAGGTTTGTGGCGGGGAACAAGCTATGTAATTTCCAAGCCTTTGAATTCATGGCTGTGAACAGTGGAATGGAGTATATCTACCAAGATTGGTGAGTTTTCTGTTAAAGATGGAGAACTCGAGCCAGGTGTCTTGGGATCCTCGAATATGCTCTCTGTATGGTTTTGCTCGTGGGCCTTCATTCACAAAAAGGTTCTAACTTTCCTCTCCCCACCCCCCCAATTATCTCTATCATATATAGAGTGATTAAAAAAATCCCTACTTGCCTGTCCTTTAAGACTCAACTTGTGTTTCAACTTATTTGGACACTTTCTTGGACTTCATTATCTCCCTTTTATTAATTTTTTAAACTACTCATCTCAACCATGTAACTTGGAATTTAATAATTTATGCTTATATACTGGTCTTAGCCTTTTCCAGTGGTTTAATCTCAAGGTAATTTACATTTTTAAATGGGATGAACTTTGTATGCATTTAATCATTTATTCTTATTTAAATATGTTTATTGACTTCTTTGGCGTACATCAAGCCTAATTTCTTTCTTTCTTTTTCTCTTTCTTTCTTTCCTTCTCTCTCTCTCCTCTCTCTTTCCTTCCTCCCTCCTTCCCTTCCTTCCTTGCTTTCTCCTTTTCTCTCCTTTTCTGTTATTATTTACTGAATGCATACTATACGTGTGAGGCATAACAAGTAGTATGTACAGAACAGTAGATATATTTGGCATACCCACCTAAGGAATTCTAGTGTAAGAAAGGAGACCATATCAAATTCCATTTTCACAAGCAACCCTAGGCTCCCTGGGAGAAATGGTGAAGGAAATTGTGAGACTGAAAATGGACTTTCAGTTCTATATCAAATGTCCTGTAGTGGGGAGGGAATACAAAGTTGCCCTCCTTTATGTGTTTTCTGGGGAGAGGTGGAGCTCTGGGAACTTAGTAAACTACTAAATTAGGGAAAAAATCCAAATACACATGCCCATTGCTGGAGTGGATGGAACAGTATGATATCACTTATTTGAATTCTAACCCAGAACTTAAAAAAAATTGCTCTACATTTCCCAATAGGAAAGACTTTAAAACTGAAACTGTGATAGAATCTATTGAGGAGTAAATTATCCATGCTTTCTCATAGGTGGTAGCTCAGCCTAGCATAAAGATCTGAAACACTTGAAGGAAAATTGCTTCTCTTAAGTCATAGCTGTGCAGTGAGAACTGAACATCGAGTACTCAGAAGAATGGAGGACCAGTGGGGAGGCATGAACTGGAGTCAATACCACTGAAACTTCTTACCCAAGACTAGACTGCCTCCAAGAGTAGGCCCACGTACTTGAACTCCTTAGAAATGAGATGAATAAAAGACAGGGAGATAGCTAACATTTTTGGATACCTGCTTTCTGGCAAGTATCTGTTAAACTCTTTGCATGTGTTGTTACTTATTTTTTTAAAGAGCATCTAAGTAGGCACTATCTCTATTTTACAGATGCAGAAACAGAGGTCATACAACATTGCCCAAGGCCTCACAGTTTTTAGGAAAAATTGCAAGATCCCTGTAGTATCTAGTACACTGGGGTCTCCAGCATCCTTGTCTTCTTTTACTCTTGCCTCACATTGTAAGCTTCCTCAACACCACCCTAAAAGGACTTTCCTATCTCCCTACCTTTGCTTGTGTTGTTTCCCATTAGAAGGACACCTGCCCTGCCCTCTCATCCTTCTTTGCCTTGCTGAAATCTGTTAGAGTTACCTCCTCCATAAATCTTTACTATTAGACTGGATTAGCTGCCTCTGAGCTTATGTGACACCTATGAATATTTCCAACAAAGCCTTTATCCCCACTGAACTGGAGTACCACACTAACCTGAGAGCAGGAACTCTTTTATTCTTCTGTATAATAAGTGCTTGACATGAACTGCAGTGATAAAATCAGGATTTAAATCAAGGGCTCTGTGATTCCAAAATTTAGAAGATAAGACACATTCACAATAATCAAGACATAATGCAGTTAGCGACAAGCTCCATCGAAGAAGTTCAGACAAAATGCTATGGGAATTCATACCTTTGGATTCTTCATATGTTGTGGTTCTCTAGACTAGAAGGAATTTGCCCTGTCTTCCCAGTACCCCTTTATTTCCATAGCTAAGTATTTCTTATTGTAAATTGAAGAATTTCCTTGTCATTAACATAGACACAGAAAGAATTCATAAGAGCTAGCCTGATTTTAGGCTAGCATCTGTTTTTTAATTGAGACACATTTCTTAACTTAGTGGTGGACTTAATAGAATTCACATTTTCTTGCACGAAAGTTGTTCTTTGTTACTAGAGGCAGAAAAATAGTTTCATGTTTCTCAACTGCATTTTTATATTGACATTTTAACTAAGAATTTCTACTCATAAAGATTCTGTTCATTAATAATTTGTCATGATATTATTGACAATTAAATGTACGTTGGTATTATTATCAATGTCAATGAATTTTAATAACAGCGATTTCCTATGGATGTTCTTTTGACGTTATTGAAACTTCTGGGTTTTAAAAAAGACTTTTTGGGGAGAAGAGATCAAAAGAACTTATAAAACTTTATTATCTCTTTAAGGTAAGAATCCACTACTTTCTAAAAGAAGAAGTTAAAAAGCTTTAAATTATGTCAAGGACTCTTTAGGTTAAATACAAAGAAAGATTTCCTGACAGCGAAGTCTGATATGCATGAGCAAGAAATCATAGACTGACTCTTTGGTGCCTCATTGCTGTTAAAGAAACAGAGAGATTCATATCTGCTAGAAGAGTTAGGTAATGTCTGCGGAGAAGTGGATGAGGTGGGGCAGAAGGGATGGTTAGCTAGGGGACTTCTGGAAGAACCTTTCAAGATTGTTGGAAGGGTTTATGAATTCATTAAATGAATGAAGGAAAGCAATAAGCTACAAATGTCAAACAGTTCTTTTTGTTTTTTTGTTTATCCCCTGAGAAATTTCAGGGATTGACACAAGGCTTACAGAAATTTAGCTCCTTCCTAGATGCTTCAAAGAGTCGTAACCAATATTTTACAGGAAAAGAAGTCAAAGAGAAGAGTTTAATGTAATGTACCTAGCACAGATCGAGGTTATTGTATGTGCCAACTCATAAAAAATCAGGCTTTATGTGAGCAAATACTTTGAAAGAGATTTTTGTAAGTGTGTGTCATAGGCCAAATAATGGCCCCCTCCCCAAGGATGTCTACACTCCAATCCCCAGGACCTGTGAATATGTTACCTCACATAACATAACAAGGGATTTTGCAGGTGGAATTAAGATTGCTAATTAGCTGAACTTAAAAAGGGGAGATTATCCGGGATTACCTGGGTGATTCTAGTGCGATGACATGAACTCTGAAGTGGAAGAGGAAGATGGAAGTCTCAGTGAGAGATGGGACAAGGGAAGAAGACGCAGAGAGATTTGAAGCATGAGAGGAACTTGGCTCACAGTTGCCTGCTTTGAAGATGGAAGAAGGGGGCCATGAGTCAAGGAATTCAAGTGGCCTGTATACAGCCACCAATGAAATGAGGATGTCAGTCTGACAGTGACAAAGAATTGAATTCTGCCAACAACCTGAATGAGCAAGGAAACAGAGTATCTCTAGAGATTCTAGATAGGAATGCAATCCTGCCAACACTTTGATGAGACCACTGTCGAACTTCTGACCTACAGAACTGTAAGGTCACAAATGTGGGTTTTCTTAAACTGACAAGTTTATGGGAATTTGTTTTGGCAGCAATAGAAAATTAATAGAGCGTGCAATTTATTATATAACAACATTTAAGCATTTGTAGTTCACGACACATAATACACACATGAAGAGTATGGCACTTTTAGTTTTCCGATTTAAGAAAGATGGCTCAAAATGTTAAGTGAAGGTAGATAATTTTTTCCCCTATGGCCAGGAGAATGCAGCCTCTGATGGATCACAGAGCCACGGAAAATGCATGAGTGCTGACAACCATTCCAAAGCCAGGAGACGGTTCTCTCCACTCAGGGCCCCATCTGGCCACAGAGAGTCTTCTGTGCTGTGCTGGTGAAAGCTAGGATTCTAGGTGTTAGCAAAAGAGAATACAAGAGGAGGTAACAATGGTGCCTTCCTGGGTGGTGCAGTATAATTTGAAATAGAGATTTGATAAGTGCACTGCTTATCAAATCAAAGAGAGGGTGCTCAAATACCCACCTTTCCAGCATGTTTCTGATCTCCAAGAGCTGCTGAGAGTGTTTGGAAGAAAGGGCACCTGGGCTGCTTTTCCCGACACTTTCCCCTTAGATTTAGGCCTCCTTTCACCCTGGCTTGGCTGCCCTTGTTGCTTTCCTCATTTTGAGGTATCACTTGTTCCCCCATCATGCCACCTCTGTTCTAACTCATTCACTGGGAATACCCAAGACAGCTCTAGACTGTGTGGGTTTATTAGGGTGTGCCTGGTCATATCTCAGCAGCCATTAGCTAGATGATGCGCATTACAATCTGGGTTCATGTCTGCTACCTGGGGAGTTACCAGGATGGCAAGTGCTAGACATTCTTTCTGTGTTTCAGTGTAGCATTTGCCAACCAGGACTAGGCTTTCTAGTACTTTATTCCTAAGACAATTTGCCACAGGGAAGCAGCAGCAGAAAAACACAGATACCAACTCTTAAACAAGAAGCCTCTGTTTTACATAAACAGCTAAGTTGCAGAAATAATAACCTAAGCTATAACTGTAGAAATTTCATATGGCCATACATAAGCAAAAAAGAATTCTTTTTGTGGTATTATTACTTTCGTTTAAAGGGATTCTTCATTGCAATACGATGATACTGCTTCAAAAAGAGAATCATTCTGTAAAACGAAAGACCTTGTGTAATTAGGGTATTTCTAAGAGTTTAGGTTTTATTACAAATCTATTTCAGTACTCTGTTCCACAGTGATACTGAGTACTTTAAAGGGATACTTTATTGCAATATGATGATAAGCACATTAAATTTTGCATTAAAATAACAAAGGTTAACAGTGGTTAAAATGTAAGTATGAATCTTATAAGGCTAGGGTTAAAAATTATTTTGCATGTGACAGATGTCCCTCATCAATATCAATTTATAGACCAATGGGATGAATCTCAAAGGATTGGAGTTCTAAAATGCACCTACTGCCTATGTTGCTGTGCCCCCTTCTTGAGCAAACTAATTAGAACCACTTTATAGAACTGCCTGTTCTGCAAGTTTCTGCTCTGCGTATTCATCCTCCCACAAAGGCCCAAAGCAGGACGCAGGCCAACTGTCTCTCCATTGTTCTCCCTTCAGCCAGGGAGGTGACCTCAAGTCTCCTGGTGAACGTCTGCTCGCTAAAGGGTCTGAGCCCAGTGTTCAGTTATGTGGAAAATTTTATGATCTTGCCATTAGTTCAGAGCCTGTGCCGCTCTCTTGCCCTGAGCTGGGTAGGCATGTTAAGCCTCTCTACTCACTGTAATTTTTGGCCACATGCAACACACTCTCCTGCACCTTGGACACCTGAGCTAATCTTTTTAGCGACAGTACGTGCAATATGCCAGAAGAGAATACAACGTTGTTGAGGACTGAGATGTTGCGCATATGCAAACCAGCCTGGCCGAGAAAGTAAAAATGAAGACTGTGAGGTCATATTCAGGGATTTTTAATAGGACCCAAAGGAAATTTTCAAGAATAAAATTCTTAACGGTCCTTGGTTGAGTGTGCTCAGAAAAAAATAACAAAAAATTTAAAAAGAGAAAATATATACATAAACTGTGCTAAAAATGTGCTATTATGCAACTGTTCATATGAATTCCCAGAAATGAATGAGAAACAAAGATAGGAAACACTGATTTGTCCTATTTAATTAATTTGGTACATTTGGAATTTATTTGGCCTCCTAATTAATTTGGCCTGTGACTTCTAATCAGAAAAAAAATAGCAATTCTTATTATTATGCTTCAACTAATTGGAAAAACATAATCATTGATATTGTAAATAGAGCTAGTTATATGTAAAACACTTGGATGTAATACATTTAAATTAAAAAATTCCAGTTTATAACCAAAATTACTATCATAAATTCAATAAGAAAACGATTGAGAAAATTAGGATATCATCCGGTAAAATTACACAGGCTAGGTCAGCCCACAAATTGGAAAAGAACCCAGATTCTGCTGAGTTAACTAACCACTACAGAGGAGAATTCTGGCTCTAGACGCATGCAGGTTCACCAGCTGCTTGGCCTTTGTGCCTTCCTTGACCATTGTTTAGGAAGCCCATCATGGGTTGCCAAAGGAGATGCTCTGTGTGAGGAAAATTATGCCTCAGAAGTTCTAAGAACCTTTATCCCTTCAAACAAGGGCCCCTGATATGAGCCCCTAGACTGCTGTATCTGATTAGGCTATAAGGACTGTTGGGTCTAATTTTATATTATTACATAATTTTGGAGAAATGAAAGACTACATGTTACATCCATATAAGTGGCTTCTCCACTATCCCATCCTCTTGTACTCCCCCAACCCCAACCAAAAGATAAGCAGTATCTTGATGTTTGTGTTTATTGCTTTCTTTCTATTTGTTAAATTGTTTTATCACACATATATGCATCTCTTAACAAGATATTGTTTAATTTTGCTTGTGTTTTAGCTTTGTAAAAATGGTATCACAATGCATATGTAGTTTTTATGACTTTCTTTTTCTATTCAAAAGTATGTTTCTAAGATCCATCTATATTATTGCATGTGGCTCTAGTTCATTCTTTTTCATTGCTGTGTAATATTCAGCTGTGTGAGTATATCACAATTTATCATCCATTCTCTTATTCATGGATGCTAGTGTTGCTTCCAATATTTTTCTAAGATGAGTAATGATACTAAGACCTTTTTTTTGTATTTGTCTTTCGATACATTTGCAGGAATTTCTCTAGAGTGTATATCAAGGAGTTAAATTGATGAGATACACGATACATGAATATTCTTTATAAGATAATGTTAAGTTGTTTTCGAAAGGGGTCATATCATTTTACATTCCCACCTCAGTGTATGAGTTCCTGTTCATCTACAAACTCACCACAGTTCAGGATTGTCAGAGTAATTTTTTTTTCTGGTTTAGTACACATAAATCATTTTGGTATTAATTTACATTTCCCTGATTATTAAGTTGAATATATTTTCATATATTTATTAATTATTTGGGGGTTTTCTTTGGTGAAATGCCTATTCATGTCTTTTTCTCATTCTTTTGTTAGTTATTTTATCTTTTTTTAAGTTATTTGAACATTTTCTTTATATATTTTGGTTTGCGAATCACTAGCCAGTTATATGTATTATAAATACTTAATTTTCTTTTCTTTTTTGTGGGGAGGGGGAATACCTTTTGTTGAATATAAAGTCTTCATTTTAACATAAGCACATTTATTAAAATTTTAGTAGGTAGTATTTTTTTGTGTTCTTTTGAAAAAATATCCTTTTTTATGTGGAGTAAACAGCAAGGGGCTTTTTTTCTTATATTTTCTTCTAGAAGCTTTAAAGTTTGGCCTTTTATATTTAAGTGTTTAATTTATCTAAACAAACTTTTATATTTTTTGTGAGGTTGAGATTTGATTTCTTTTTCCTCCCAGTTACCTGGTCCTCTGAGCACCATTTACTGACTATGCCCTCCTTGCCCTGCAGTGCATCTTTTGTCACACACCAAATCTGTATCCATGTGCACCTTTTCTTGGGCCCTCTTTTTGGTTTAGAAAGAACTTCTGGTCTCTTGAAGGCTATACTTCATTCATAGTCTTCACTTGAGCATAGCTATGCCTGTCTTCTAACTCTGCATTCTTGACTCTCTTGTTCAGGGTTTAACTTTGTAAAAATACTGGTGTTTTCAATATTATTTTAAATAAAGAGAAAAAAAACCTCACCTGGACTATTATTCTCCTGCTGTCCTGTTTTGGTTTCTATATCCTCTTGCACACTCTCCCACAAATGTTGGCAATTCAGGAAGTAGATCTTCTTTTTATGAAAACATATTCCACTAATACCTGCAAAAACTAAAGCCAAAGCTAAATATATGTGTTCCTTGCTTAGCACTGCTGATGAAAGAATGTCTCCTGCTTCTTAGGTAGGAGGAATTTTAGATCCTCTTTGGATTTAGGCAAAAAGAACCTATCTTATACACTGTAGGTTGGAGGAGATTGTCTCCCATTCTTTAGGAACTCTTCGTTGTATGATAGTTTTCTATCTTCTGACATAAACATTTCCTTGGCTGTGGCAGCTGGAACTAAAAAGTGAGTTGTGAAGATTTAATTGGTTTTCTAAAATATTGCTACAGCTTAATTATTAACTAACAAGGACTTCAAAGCTTAAATATTGACTAACAAGAACCTCTAATCTCCGGCAAAACTTTAAGGTTGTAGTTTTACGAAGGAATGTGGTCTAGCAAAGATTTTTCATTTAAACAATTGCATATTGTTTACCTTCTTAATTTCTTTGCAATGCCTCTTTGAAAACCGTAGGAAAAAAATCACTGTATCTAACATAAATAAAACATTTATAAGCAAAGATTGGAAGTAAATCTCAGATTCAGGTATGAACTGATAGAATAATGTGTTAGGATTGGCATCACCCTTGGTTCTCTGGGACTTTGTAACTTTATGAGTGTTAACTAATATTGCCCTATTTGTAATAAGTTAGAAAAGGTTTCTTGGAAAAACTCAAGCATATTTCAAGATATGAGCCCATAAAGAACATTTGAAACTAAAGACCCACAAGTGAGACTTTGTTTAAAAGGTCTGGGTAAACTGAAACGAATGTATCTTCTCTGGCTTATTGCCCGCCATTCCTCCATTCCTCTCCTCTCACGGGAGTTCAAGATGGATCTCGAGAGCTTCCTGTCTGCCACATGACATTGTTGACTCGCCCATGCATTTCAACTTACTTTTGGAAGTGTGTTCAGTGATTACAATGTTATTTGACTGCATAATTATCACTTTTACTTCAAGTGTCTGATGTCAGGAATTCCCCAAGTTATGCAATAGGACTCCAGACTACATTGTTATGTTAGCTGTGGGTCTTCCAATAATTGGATGCTGAATGGCGATCCATATACATGACTCCCTATGTTCTCTTCACAACCCCTCAGTGTGCCCAGTACATTTAAAAAAATTTATTTCTGCTAAAATGATTTTTTTAATTTGGTAAATGGATAGACCATTTTATGAATAACTCCAAAATTATAATGCTATAGAATTTCGCTTTAGACAACTACAGGGCTAAATATCTTTAAAGATCAGAAGGAAATCTAATTAAAATAAAGAGCTAGCTTTGGAAAAGATGGAAGGTTTTCCAGCCTCTCGGCCTCACTTAGTAAACACCTGTTGATTCATCCATTCATTATGAATTTTTACAGACATTAAATATGACACTACCACTAAAGTTTATGTTTAAGGAAATAGTAAAAAAAATGTGCAAAACTAGTAGTATAAGTAGTAAATAAAAAGCATGATACATGGCTATGTATATGTGCATAGATTGGTTTAAATCATGTTGAGGAAAACACCCTGTGCATAGAAAAATAACTGGAAGAAGACAGCCAAAAGTTATGAGTGATTCGCATGGTTAGTGTGTCTATATTTATTATTATTCATTTTATTTTCATTTTCTAAATTTTCTTTAACCTATGATATATATTATAGATTATACAACATATAATAAAATATATAAATATGATAGTATTTATGGTATACACTGTAGTAAATGAGTATAATTATATATCTATATTTATATCTTAATATAAACAAGTAAAATATCTGTTTAGTGTAAGTTAAAGTATTTCTGAACTATCTTGAATTATGTGCTATAACTTATCTGTGCAATTATTATTCAGAATGAATTATTATTGTTTATTAAATGAATAAAAATTATTATTGTACAAAAGTCATTTAGATTACTCAGGGCTGCACAAAATGGATAATTTGATCAGTCTGATATGAAGTAAAAATTTTATTAATACTTATAAAATATACAATATTAATTTGGATCTTGGTTAAAAGTTTTCGAAAATGTTCAAAAATATCAAGAAAAGATGTTTAAATGAGTAAAAAAATTGTAAATATAATACATTAAATTGAATAATATAGCTGTTAATATAGAATCGAGGCTGAGGTGCTTTTGGTAAATTAAGCAAGAAATTTTGAAATATTCAAAAGCATGCAAAATATAAATACATATGCAAAAATTCTTCAAAGGTGGAATACACCGGTTGCATAGAAAAAGTTATATATTTTACCAAAATAAATTTTTAAAAGACTTCCTTAGGTGAATTAAACATTAGATGGATTTATGTTTGATTAAATGGCTATAATTGTATAGACCCAGAGCCCAGTTTGAGCAAGATCTTAAAGGGCTGATTGAGTCTGAAGTAGGAGATTAGTGGAGAAAGCATTCAATAAAAAAGAAGCATGTTTTGTGTCCAGGGAGTTGGGGCATTGCCAACAGGCTGGAGTTTCTAGTGTGCCTGGAGCAGTTCATGGGAGGGAATGTAAATAAGGCCTAAATAATGAAGAGCTGGAAACACCACTGTGTAAACCTCCAAAATGAACATTCCACCGTGGAGAGCAAAGTATGCAGTATTTATCTATTTATGCCATATAGATTTTACAGTCTGGTGGGGAAGACCCACATGTGTTATTGAGCATTTACTAGATACTAAGCATTTTCTACTGTGAACAGTGAGCAAAACAAACAAACAAAAAAGCACCTGCTTTCATAGACCTCATATTCTATATTAAAGACAGTATAATTTGATTTATGATGAAAGTTTTAGGGGAAGGGCAGTGAAGAGAGAGAAGGATTTAATTTATCAGACAGAACAAGAAGTGTGGTGAAGATGAAGTCCTTTATTATTTTAGGATTGCCTAAGGGACTAAAATAGAGAGAGAGATAAATAGATAGACTAGTAACCTTATTGACTTGATTTTGCATGTCATTGATGTCACCGAATGGTTAAATAAGATCCTCTGACGCATGTATTTCTCCAAATGGCATAGACCCAGGGAAAGAAGTTGAAAGAGTGTTGTAATAAATTGTAAAGTAAATTCTTATTGTGGGAAGAGGGAGGGACTTCCCAGTGTTTCCTGCATCACACTTTTTAGATTTAGCCCTAAAATTGATCATTAGAAGCAATTATTTTAGGAGAAAAAACTAGTCAGCACTTATTTCCAGATTGAATTAGGTTTCACTTCATTCAAATAATCGACGTTTTGCCCCTCCCTCTTCTCCTCCCTGGGTCGATGTCTCAATAGCTCAGTGGAAAGGGAGAGCCCACCCCTCAAGTTGGTCCTGGCTGCGACTGGCCCCACCTGAGAGTTTCATCATGCTGTTATGGTGACATGGATACATTTTGCGGTTTCAGGTGGAAAGAAGATTCAAAAGTAGAAATGAAAGTCAGTTTTAGGAAAATAGAAAATACTATGTTTTTGCATATATGGTTTCATAGATATGAATTTATATCCACTAAGTACTAAAATCATTAAGGGAGGCGAAGAGTTTGCTGAAAATCAGCAGATAGAAATAATCACAGAAATAAAATAGTATGAATGGATTTCCATGTTCTTCAAAAGAATTAAGTTGATGGGAGGTTATGCAGGAAAGATGGGAAGTAAAGAGAAGTTCACTTATTCAGGGATATTCATTTTGAACTTTTAAAACTTAAGGTTGAAACAACTCAAACTATTTAGAAGGTGTTTGAAGTAGTAAGGACAAGACACATTGAGTTTACAGTAAGCAAAAGAGGCTATTGTAAGGACACATGGGGAAGGAAGACAAGAACCTAAACTGGCACATTGCCAGACCATAGCTTACTCTAACTGACCCACTGTGCTTTGAGCTGATTTTGCTTGCTCACCATCTGCTCACTCTCACATAATTGCAATGAGATGTCCTTTTTGTTATGCTTAGACATTATTGCATAATCTCTGGACAGTAAGTGAGCAGACCACGGGTGATGTAGTAAGAAAGTGAACCCAGAACTAAGCTGGGTGATGTGATTTGCTAAAGGCAACATTTGCTATTTATGCATAAGGATGCTAACGTTTCGGGGCGATGTTGTTAGAGTATAAATTGATGTGGATTAAGGCTGCCCCAGGTAGAGAAGCCCAAGGTGACCTGGCCTACGTGCTGATCTATATGACTCGATGGATTTTTATGGTGTGAATTAGGACCGCCCCAGGGAGAGAAGCCCAGGGCATCCTCGCCTACATGCCAATCTATATGACCAGATTCATATCTAAAGTTATACGACCGCACAATAACCAGACCCCATCTGCACTGAAATCATTTAATGACTTTTTACATCATCTTTTCTTTTTCCAGTAAAAATAAGTCACGTACCCGTGCCTTATAAATTTAGCTCTAACCCTCAACTCAGGGCAGCAGCTCTTTACTGCCCATGGGTCCTGTCCCCATGCTATTCCATACTATTCTCTAAATAAAAGAGCACTACTGCCAGACCTTAAGGGTCCAAGAAATCTTTCTTTCAACTCTTCGGCTCGCCGTCCCCACATCATAAATGACTTGCTAAAACCTAATTTGGGCTTCGCATATCAGGGCAGGACCTTACCTGGGATAGGTTGGATATCATCACTTCCAAACTAAGCACAGCTCCCTTGAGGAAGTGAGGAGACTACAAAAGCCAGGTTCACAGAATATCATCCAGCTTCACATCTCCTGGTGAGATTTGCTCAGGATTTATCCTTTGTGTTTACAGCAGTAAATTGTAACCTCCGTAAGGTGTATGTGTCAAAATGCTCATTTCCATCAAGCCTCCATCCCAGGGCTCTGTGGGACTTTGACAGAACGTCACAGAAACTGGCCCACATGACAATTTATTACAACCCTGAGTGACTCCCTCAGCAGGTATCACTTGCTCCCTCATGTGGTGGTCCACCATTGAATGGAGCTCCATCTCTATTTACCTTGGTCTGTTATCTGTTTATGTCACATACTTCACAACCTTGTGGATTACAGTACTGCAGATTCCTTATTTTTAAAACGTTTGCATAGGATCTCTTCTTTCTCAGATTCTACATTTCAATAATTTTTATGCTTAAATTCCATTTGAACAAATTATGGCTTTTCTTTTGGAAATGAGAACACCAGATACACAGAGACAAGTAGGGCTCTTCAGTGAGGGGCAGAGGGCAATCAGCAGAAACCATGAAGTCTTGTCATGGCTTTCATCCCACTTATTCTGCTGTGATATCTGTGGCCCAGTCATAAGCTTCAAATGAAGTCTTCAAATTTTCACTCCATTTTCTGCCATGGTGTCTTCTCAGCTAGTTTCCAACTTCTCTGGGAGAGAAAGTTCAATGCTTTCCAGTGACACTTAGGCCTCAGGACTCAGGAGATTCAGGGTGTCGACATCAGGCTCTCTCCAACTAAGACTCTACTGTACTTTGCCATTCTTGATCAATTGTTAACACTTGACTATGGCAGAAGAGAAATTTCTCCTCAGACCGCTGGCCTCAGAATTCTGGACAGGAAATGGGGATTGGGTCCAGATTTAGCTGAGAATTAAAATAGTTCTAGTTCTTTCCCAACTCTCACCTCCATCCCAGAGACTCACCCAAGAGTAGGGGGGAATTCACAGGCGCTCCAACCAATGCTGAAATATCCTGCCTCTCCTTCAACTCTTTCCCTTCTCCCATCTCGGGAAATGTTGCATGCATGTGGGATTTCCTTATAAGAGGACTCTTACCATCTCTGCTTGATAATATCTTCTCCTGTATCTTTCCATCTTGTATCTGATGATGAGATTTTCCAACTTACATCTATTTGGGAGCAACAGTGCCCTCATGTCTTTTCAGCCCAAATGAGAATGACAAAATCTTCGCCTGGTCCTTTAACCGAGTCTCTGCCCTCTTTTCTATCTTTCCTTCACTGCCAATTGAAAAAAAAAAGTAATGCATATTCAGTGTCTTGTCTTTCTTACCATTCTTACCCTCTGCTGTCAAAGTTGTCATCCTGCTGCTGACTGTGGTCAGATCACTCCTTTATCCTAAAAATATTATTGACTTTCCTATGCCCACAGAAAGTGCTCTGTATCATTGTTTAAAAATTCAAAATCCTAAGTGATCTGACCCCAATTTACCTTCCCAACTCTATTTTCCAAAACTCTATTTAATTTCTATCCTCTTGGCAAATTGGAATTTCTTAATATTTTTCTTATATGTTATTTTTGTATCCTCTCCTCCGTGCCCTATTAAATGCCAGGAATGTTCTATGTTACCATTTTTACATGTTCAAATTCTAATGGATTTTCATGGTTCAATTGAAATTTTTCCCCTAATTACCAGCACACATGCACACACGCACACACGCACACAGAAACTCTTCTATCCAAACTGCCGCAATCCTTTCCTCATACTTCCCTTGGGCACTTATTCTCTCTCCCTTATTATACTTAAGCCCAAGTCAATTCCTGCACTAGACTATGTTTTAAGTTTCTCAAATTCAAAAAATTTTTCGTTAATCATTGTATCCCCAGGAAAATAAGTAATAATGTCTAAAATGCAAATAGTCAATACACGTTTGTGATAAAAGTGATTAATTTTATATTTGAATTCTTTCCTTAAAAGATTATTCTGACATTGCATCACAGGAGGATGATTTTGGTGAGGTTTTATTTTACCTAAACCAGTTGTATCACACTATTAGGTGTGTGTGCACAGACACACACACACATCATTGCAGCACATATCAGTGATTGATTTGGGCTTTAAATAATAACAAGCTAGTCAACCATGTTCTAGTCTTTGGAAACCTTACATTAGAGAGCAATAGGAAGAAAGAAAAAGCTATTTTGTATTTTCAGTTAATTTGCTTCACCTTTTAGAAAAAAAGAGAAAACTTCAACTTAACTATCTCCATCAATCTTTTCTGCCCAGCCTCACCATGTGCTGCTTTCATTTAATTTCATTATCTAGCAAGCTGGCAATTTCAAGAGTGTTCAGCATTTTCAATCAGCCCATCAGTATGATACGGACGAAGCAATGCATGTCATTTTTAGGGCATCTCCTTTCCAATATGGTTTCGGTTTATTAAAACCATTTATTCATTCGTGAAATTGTAATAAACCAGATTTTTACACTCTTTACTAGAATTGGCCCATGGCGCTTACAAAAATTAAGTTGAGCAAGGTGAAAATGGAATTTAGTATTATGCATGCTATTTTAAGTCCTTAAACTGAATGTATAATATGAACTCCATGAAGTTAAAGGATCATTTGCAGAATTAAAAAGGGAAAGAAAACCCTGGTATGGAAGAGGAATAAATCTACAAAGGAAGGAATGGTTGGATTAAGCCATGAAGGAAAATTAAGAGAGAGAGAAATAATAGAATTGGTTTGGTGTTAGTCAGTAGAGTAACTAAAAAGGTGACATAAGAATCAAGAGAGAGATGTTGAAAGAAAGCAAGCGAATCGGTGAACAGTGTCAATAGAAAGAACACTAGTGGGAAAAAGAAGAAAAAGGCAATATTTTATGGACTTCATAAAGACCCAGAAAAAATATTGAAGGTTTAGAACTCTGGGGTTTAATTTTCGGTTTTTAAAAAAGTGTTAGAATTATCGTTCACATAAGTCACCTAGAATTATAGTTTTGTAACCAAAGAAGTGACCATAATGGACCAAAGATTTTTAAAAGGGTGTTTTTACCAGATGTACGCCCTATAGAGTCTATATCATAAAACAATGGTAAAAAAAAACAGAAGCCGAAGCAGCCCTACAAATTGAGTTTCTCTTTTAAGGCTTTTTAAAATGACATTTTAGTTTTGTTTTGAAACCGTTATTTGCGTTACAGCACTCTATAATATTTAGGTTCAAAATACAGAAACATTTTTTAAGAACTGTTCATGAGGTTGAATAATAATCTACTTCCTTTACTGTTTATCTTTGTGAGACCTACGGAATTTTTCTCTTCGTTGTTTCTTTTCATGGGGAGATGGCTGACTAGGAAGGTCACTTTACCATATTGAACAGATGGATGAAAATAATTGAGTGTTATTGAATGCTTCACCTACTGGCTAACCTAGCAAAATAGATTTAATATTTCTAGAGGGCTGAAGGAGTATCATGTCATTTCATTACTTTTGTTTCTGAAAACTAAGCTTTTCAAATATTTAAAGGAAGAAGTCAAAGTAGGCACTGAAAGAAAACATATTGAAAGAAGAGAAGTCATGTTCTCTGCTCTCCTGTGAGGCCCTCAATGAAGATTTCTTTGATTTCCTGGGTTCTATGTACCCAATTTTATTTTATGTCATCAGAGCAGGTTTCACTGGTTTTAGGATGATTATGGCCCACAGGATTTAGAAATGTAAACTAGATGAACTAACAAGGAATTAGGCCACTGACTTAATAAATTACTACAAAGAATTCATGTAACTCCTCTGGGTCACGATTTCCTAGGATAATTATTTCTATTTCTATTCTTGGCAGGAAATTAAAAGGACAGGATATTTTTCAATATGTCCTTTCTTTAGTCAGAAGTCTCTTCTCCAAGTTCGGCTTGTCTTGCAGTTATTCATGGAGGAGATTGACTGACAGCACGACTGACAGTACTGTTCTCTCAAGAAACAGTTCTGACTTATCAGTCATACTGAGGTCATGATTTTTAAGCACTTATGGCTTTCCTTGAACCCAACACGTTTGACAAATACACTTTAGGAAGAATTCAAATTTACATATTATATTAAAAGGACTCATTAAACATGTTATAAAATTCTTACATTCCATTTATTTCCAAAGTTACTTAGGTCAACATCTTTTCCCCCCACTTTCTTCAGTGAGATTCTTTCATATATTTGCAACATAGTTCGATTTTGTTGTTGTTGTTGCGGCCTTCTATGCTGGCATCCTCTGACTTATAAATGATTTTTAAAAATCTGCATACATTAAGGTTTACTCATTCTTCTGGAAAGCACAGTGAGTACTGACAAAAACAGAGTCATGTATCCAACATAACATTATTATGTAGAATAGTTTCACCATCCTAAAAAAATCCTCTGTGCTTTATCTATTCAATACCCTCACCCTCGACTCAAGTCCTGGCACCACTGATCTGTTTGCTGTGTCTATAGTTTTGTCTTTTCCAGAATCTCATACAAATGGAATCAAGTCTGTAATATTTTCAGACTAGCTTCTTTCACTTAACAATATGCATTTGAAGTTCCTTGGTGGCTTTTCATGACTTAATAGCTCAATCCTTTTTATTGCAGAATAGGATTCCATTGTATGGATATATCATAGTTTGTTTATCCATTAACCTATTAAAGGACATCTTGTTTGTTTCCAGTTTTTAGCAATTAGGAATAAAGCTGTTAGAAACATTTGTGTGCAGGTTTTTGCGTAGACGTAAATTTTCAAATCAGTTGGGTAAATACTTAGGAGTGTGATTTCTGGATCGTATGGTAAGAGTATGTTTAGCTTCGTAAGAAACTGCTGAACTGTCTTCCAAAGTGGCCGTACCATTCTGTATTCCCACCAGCGAGGAATGAGAGTTCCTGTGGCTATGCATCCTGGCCAGCAGTTGGTATTGTCAGGTTTTTGTTTGTTTGTTTGTTCTTGGATTTTAGCCATTCCAATAGGTATGTAATGGTATCTGGTGTATCTCATTATTATTTTCATGTGCAGCTCCCCAGTGTCAAATGATATTTAGCATTTTCCCACATGCTTATTTGCCATCTGTATATTTTTTTTGAAAAGTTCTCTGTTCAGATCTTTTCCCCATTTTTTAATTGAGTTGTTTGTTTCTTATTGTTGTGTTTTAAGTCTTTGCACATTTTGGGAACAAGTCCTACATCAGAGAGGTTATTTCTTCTTTAATGTTTGGTAGAAGTCACCACTGAACCCATCTGGGTCTCGTGCTTTAATTTATTTTACTTTTTATTGAGGTATAATTGACAAATGAAACTTGTATATATTTAAGGTGTATAATCTGAGGTTTTGATATATACACACATTGTGAAATGACTTCCATAATCAATGTAATGAACATATCCATAGACTCACATAGTTACCATTTTTGCGTGTGTGGTGAGAACACTTAAGATCCACTGTCTTAGCAAATTTCAAGTATGCAACACAGTATTATTAACTATGGTCCCCATGCTGTACATTGGATTTCCAGAACTTATTCATCCTACATAACTGAAAGTTTGTACACTTTGATCAACATCTCTCCACTTCCCCTACCCCCAGCCTCTGACAACCACCATTGTACTCTCTGCTTCTGTGAGTTAGAATGTTTTAGAGTCTACATATGGGTGAAATCATCTGGTGCTTTATTTTGGGAAGGTTATTGTTTATTGACTTAATTTCTTTAATAGATAATCTTCTTGTGTGAGTTTTGCAATTTTGTCTTCCAAGAAATTGGTCCATATCATTTGTTATTAAATTTATAGGCATGGAATTTCTCATAGCTTTCCTTTATTATCCTTTTAATAAGTCTTTTTATTATCCTTTTAATGGAATAAGTAGTGGTAATCCCTTGTTCATTTCTGATATTAGTAAATTATGTGTTTCCTCTTTCTTGGTTAGACTGGCTAGAGTTTTATGAATCTTTTAAAGAACAAGCTTTTTTGTTGTTGATTTTTGCTATTGTTTCCCTTTTTTCAATTTTGTTGATTTCTGCTCTTCTTTCTGTAATTTCCTAACGTTGAAGCTTCAGTTATTGATTTAAGATCTTTCTTCTCTTATGATATATACATTTAATGCTATCCCCCCAAGCACTGCTTTTGCTGCATCCCACAAATTTTGATAAGGTGTGTTTTCTTTTGCTTTAAGTTCAAAATATTTAAAAATTTCTCTTAAACTTTCTCTTTGATCCATGAATTGTTTATAAAAGTGCAGCTTAATTTCTAAATATCTGGAGGATTTTCCTGCTGTCTTTCTCTTATTGATTTCCAGCTTAATTTCATATTGTTCTAATAACAGACTAAGTATAATTTCTATTCTTTTCAATTTGTTTTGCTATGTTTTGTGATCTAGAATGCAATCTATCTTAGTGAATATGCCATTTGAGCTTGACAAGATTGTGTATTCTGCTGTTGGAATGGAGTATTCTATAAATGTGAATTAGTTCAATTTGATTCGTGGTACTGTTCACATCATCTATATTCTTACTGACTTTTTGCCTAGTTTATCTATCAATAACTGAGAGAGAGGTCGAAGTCTGCAACTATAACAGTGGCTTTGTTTGCTTTTTCTTTAAGTTCCATCAGATTTTGTCTCATTTATTTTGATTCTCTTTTGTTAGATGAATACTTGATTAGGCTTGTTATGTCTTCTTGGAGAATTGACCCCTTTATCATTAGGCAGTGCCACTCTTTATGCCTGGTAGTCTTCCTTACTCTAAAGTCTGCTTTGTCTGAAGTTGATAGAGCTACTTCAGCTTTCTTTGGATTAGTGTTAGTATATCTGTCCCCGTATCTTTCATTTCTAACCTATACAAGTCTTTATATTTAAAGTGAGATTCATGTAGACCGCATATATTTGGGTCTTATTTTAGTATCCACTCTGACAAATCTCTTTTAACTGGTTTATTAGACCATTTCACATTTAAAGTGGATAGTGATACAATTGAATGAATATCTACCACGTTTGTAACTGGTTTTTAATTTGTGGAATTTATTCTTTGTTTCTTTTTTCCCCCTCTTTTCTGCTTTGTCTGGTATTAGTGAACATTTTTACACGATTCCCATTTTATCTCTTCTCTTAGACTATCAATATACTACTTAAAAATTTTTTTAGTGGTTGCCCTAGAGTTTAAAATAGTCATTCTTATATAATCTAAATCCACTTTCAAAGAAATGGTACCACTTCCATGTAGTGCAGGTAACTTATAACCTAGTATTCCCAATTCCTTTCTCTCTTCCCTTGTGACAATACTATCATCCATTTTACTTATCCATATACCGTAATCACCTAATACATTTCTACTTTTATTGCTGTAAACAATTATCTTTTAGATCAATTAGAAGTAATAAAATGAAAGAATTTATTTTACTTTCATTTATTCCTTCTCTGTTGCTCTTCCTTTCTTTAAATGGATTCAAGTTTGTGACATATGTATATTTTTTTGCTGGAAGAAATTAAAAAACAATTTTTTTTAGAGTGGTATTAGGTTCATAGCAAAACCAAATAGAAAGTACAGTTTCCTATATATTCCTGCCTCCACATACACATAGCCTCCTCCACTATCAAAATCCCACACTAGAGTGGTATATTTGTTACAACCAATGAATCTACATTGGCACATGATTATCACCACAAAGCCATAGTTTACATTAAGATTCACTCTTGGTGGTGTACATTCTATGAGTTTTGACAAATTCATAATGATATATACCCACATTATAGTATACAAAATAGTTCCACTGCCCTAAAAATCCTCTATGCTGTCTCTGCCTATTCAACACTCTCTCCTCATGAATCCTTGGCAAACACTGATCTTTTTACTGTCTCCGTAGTTTTGCTTTTTCCAAAATGTCATATAGTTCGAATCATAGAGTAGGTAGCTTTTTCAGACTGGCTTCTTTTACTTAATAATATGCGTTTAAGTTTCTTCCAGGTCTTTTCATGGCTTAATAGCTCATTTCTTTTTAGCACTGAATAATATATTATTTTCTGGATGTACTACAGTTTATTTATCCATTCACCTACTGAAGAATATCTTGGTTGCTTGCAAGTTTTGGTGATAATGAATAAAGCTGCTATAAGCATTCATATGCGGGTTTTCAATTCATTTGGGTAAATACCAAGGAGTGCAATTGCTGAACTGTAGGATAATAAGAGTATGTTTAATTTTGGAAGAAACTGCCAAACTGTATTCCAAAGTGGCTGTACCATTTTGCATTCCCACCAGCAATGAATGAGAATTCCTGTTGCTCCACATCCTTGCCAGCATTTGGCGTTGTCAATGTTTTGGATTTTGGTGATTTTAGTAGGTGTGTGGTGGTATCTCATTGTTGTTTTAATTTGCATTTCCCTGATAATATATAATGTGGGGCTTCTTTTCGTGTTCTTATATGTATCTTCTTTTATAAGGTATCTGTTAAGATCTTTTGCCCATTTTTTAATTAGTTGTTCATTTTCTTATTGTTGAGTTTTGAGTTCTTTGTATATTTTGCATAACAGTCCTTTATCAGATATGTCATTTGCAAATATTTTCTCCCAGTCTATGGCTTATCTTCTTATTCTTTAGTGAGTAAACAGACAATGTTTCACATAGCAAAAGTTTTTAATTTTAATTTTAATGAAGTTCAAATTTTCTTTTCTTGTAGTGTCTTTGTCAGGTTGGTATTAGGGTAACACTGGCCCCATAAAATGAGTTAGGAAGTATTCCCTCTGCTTCGCTCTTCTAAAAGAGATTGTAGAGAATTGGTATAATGTCTTCTTTAAATGTTTGGTAGAATTCATCAGTGAATACATTTGGACCTGGTGCTTTCTGTTTCAGAAGTATATTAATTATTCATTCAATTTCTTTAATAGATATATGCGTATGCATATTGTTTATTTCTTGTGTGAGTTTGGCAGATAACGTCTTTCAAGGAATTAGTCCTTTTGATATATATTATCAAATTTGTGGGCATAGAGTTGTTCATAATAGTCCTTTATTATACTTTTAATGTCCATGGAATCTGTAGTGATGTCTCATTTCTAGGACACTCTGATATTTGTCTTTTCATTTCTCATATTAATAATTTAGTTCTTTTCTCTCTTTTTTACTTAGGCTTATTGATTTTATTGGTCTTTTCAAAATAGCAGCTTTTGTTGTCCTTCATTTTCTCTGGTGATTTCCTATTTCCAATTTTATTGATTTCTGCTCTGGTTTTTTACTCTTTCTTCTTATCTGCTTATTTTGGATTTAATTTGCTCTTCTTTGTCTAATTTTCTAAGGTGAAATTTAAATTATTGATTTTAGATCTTTATTCCTTTTTAGTATATGCAACCAATGCTGTAAATTTCCCCCATAAGCACTGCTTTCACTACATCGCACAAAATTTGAAAAATTGTATTTTCGTTTTAATTTAGTTCTAAGTATTTTTAACTTTTTCTTGTGATTTCTTCTTCAACCTGTGTGTTACTTCAGTGTTGTTTAATCTCCAAGTATTTGGAGATTTTCTAGTTACCTTTCTGTTATTCATTTCTGGTTTAATTCCATTGTGGTCTGGAAGCAGACATTGTATATTTTAAATATTTTTTAATTTCTTGGAATATGTTTTATGGTCCAAAGTGTGCTCTATCTTGATGAGTGTTCCATGTGAGCTTGAGAAGATTGTATTTTGCTGTTGTTGGATGAAGTAGTCTATGGATGTCCATTATATCTAGTTGATTGGTGGTTCTGTTGAGTTCAACTGTGTCCTTACTGATTTTCTTCCTGCTGAACCTGCCCATTTCTGACAGAGAGGTATTGATGTCTCCAACTATAGTAAAGGATTTACCTATTTCTCCTTGCACTTCTATCAGCTTTTACCTTGTGTATTTTGATGCTCTGTTGTTAGGTGCATACATGTTAAGAAATGTTTTGTCTTCTTGTAGAATTGACCCCTTTACGTATGTAATGATCCTCTCTGTCCCTGATAACATTCCTTGCTCTGAAGTCTTCTCTGTCTAAAATTAACATAGCAACTCCTGCTTTCTTTTGATTAATGTTAGCATGATATATCTTTCTTGAATCCTTTTACTTTTAATCTTTATGTCTTTATATTTAAAGGGGGTTTCTTATAGACAGAATATAGTGGGGTCTTGTTTTTTGATCCATTCTGACAATCTCTTTTTTTTTTGTTTTGAGGAAGACTGGCCCTGAGCTAACATCCATGCCCATCTTCTTCTACTTTATATGTGGGACACCTACCACAGCATGGCTTGCCAAGCGGTGCCATGTGCGCACCTGGGATCTGAACCCTGGGCCGCCGAAGTGGAATGTGCAAACTTACCCACTGTGCCACCAGGCCGGCCCCTAATCTCTGTCTTTTTATTGATGTGTTTATACCCCTGATGTTTGAAGTGGCTATTAACATAACTGGGTTAACCTCTACCATATTTGTTAATATTTTCTGCTCATTTCCCTTGTTTTTTGTTCCCGTTTTTGTCTTCCACTCCTTTTCTGCCTTTTTTGGTTTTAATTGAACATCCTGTATGATTCCATTTATCTCCTTTCTTCTTTTTTCACTTTTTCAAGTGGTTGCTCTAGAGTTTGCAATATATATTCATAACTAACCCAAGTCCACTTTCAAATAACACTAAGCCACTTCACAGGTGATGTGAGTACCTTATAATAACAAATTAAAATAATCCTGGTTCTTCTCTCTTGCCCTTGTATCATTGCTGTCATTCATTTCACTTTACATAAGAATATAAATGCATAAGCCTACATAATCAATTACAATGTTGCTATTAATGCTTTGAACAAACTATTCTCTGTTAAATCAATTAAGAATAAGAAAAATAAGGGGCTGGCCCCGTGGCCGAGTGGTTAAGTTCGTGCGCTCCGCTGCAGGCAGCCCAGTGTTTCGTTGGTTCGAATCCTGGGCGCGGACATGGCACTGCTCATCAAACCACGCTGAGGCAGTATCCCACATGCCACAACTAGAAGGACCCACAACGAAGAATATACAGCTGTGTACTGGGGGGGCTTTGGGGAGAAAAAAGGAAAAAATAAAATCTTTAAAAAAAAAAGAGTAAGAAAAATAAGCTTCTGTTTTACCTTCACTTATTCCTTCTCTGGTGCTCTTTCTTTACATAAATCAAAGTTTCTGACCTATATTACTTTTCTTCTCTCTGGATAATTTCTTTTTAATATTTCTTGCAAGGCAGGTCTACTGGCAACAGATTCCCTTGATTTTTGCTTGTGTGAGAAACTGTTCATTTCACCTTCAACTTTTGAAGAATAATTTCACAGGGTATAGAATTCTAGCTTGGTTGAGTTTTTTTCTCTCAACGTTTTAATATTTCACTCCAATCTTCTTGCCTGCATGGTTATTGTGGTGCAGTTACATGTAGTTCTTATCTTTGTTCCTTTATGGGTAAGGTGTTTTTTGTTTTTCTCTCGGTCTTTTAAGATTTTTTTCTATATCTTTGATTCTCTGCACTTTGAATATGATATGCCTACTTGTAGTTTTTGGTTTGTTTGTTTGTTTGATATGTATTCTGCTTGGTCTTCTCTGACCTTCCTGGATCTATGATTTGGTGTCTGACAATTTGGGGAAATTCTCAGCCATTATTACTTCAAATATTTCTTCTCTTCCTTCTCCTTCTGGTATCCTCATCATACCTATGTTACATCTTCTATATTTGTCCCACAGTTCTTGGATATTCTGTTCCATTTTGTTTTTTCAGTTTTTAGTCTTTGCTTTTGTTTTTGATGTTACTGTTGATCTCAAAGTCAGAGATTCTTTCCTCAGCTGTTTCCGGTCTAATAATAAGCCCCTCAAAGGCATTCTTCATTTCTGTTACAGTATTTTTAATCTCTAGGATTTTATTTTGGTTCTTTCTTAGTATTTCCACCTCTCTACTTATATTGCCTGTCTGTTCTGCATGCTTTCTATTTTACCCATTTGAGTCCTTAGCATATTAATTGCAGTTGTTTTAAATTCCTGGTCTGATAATTCCAACATCCCTGACATATCTGAGTCTGGGTCCGATGCTTGCTCTGTCTCTTCAAACTTTGTTTTTTGCCTTTTAGTTGGCCCTGTAATTTTTTCTTGATAGCCAGACATAACATACTGGGTCAAAGAAAAAGCAGGGAAGAGGCCTTTCGTAATATGGCAGTCAGGGGTGAGGGCAGGCCCTGTGCTCCTACAATTACACCTCAGTCTTAGCCTGTGCTTCTGTACTGTGAACTTCCCAGTCACTCCTCCGCCTCCCCACCCCTCTGTGGGACAGGTTGGCTGGAAGGAATGGAATTGAGTACTTCCCTTCTGCCAGGTCAATTAGGCTTTGACAACACTCCATCACTTTAAGCTCTTGAATAATAGTTTCTCTGGAGTGAAGGCCTTGTTAAGAACTAAATTCCCTACCACATTTCATAAAATTCAAAGAGAGACTGAGAGAGAGAGAGACGAGCAAAGCCAGAGACAGAGAGATGGTTTTACTATCACAGTAGTGTTACTGTCATCTAAACAAGAACTGTTTTGTCTCTAATCCTCTTCTCCTGTCACCTTTGAAACCAGTGTGGAATTATGCCACTGTTTGGAATTCTAAAAACTGAAAAATTGATGAGCTTGAATCCAGTGATAACAGACTTGGTCATTTTGAATGAGAACATATTCTAAAGTCCAAGTTTATAAGGCATCATATCAAATAGTATAAGAGCTGTAATTGTTAATCACCTTTAACTGCACTAAGCTTATTTATTTATGCCCAAGAAAATAAAATTCCCAGATATCAAAAATTCCAAATAAATATTTTAAGGAATTCTGATGATGTGTATGGAGTCATAGGATGATTATATGAGTAAATATTTTCCTTTTATTTGTGTAACAAATTATTCCATTTACGGTGAATAAAATGAAAACATGATGTGACATTTCCGCAAGCTGCATGTCACCTTACACCATTAAGATTTCCATATTATCTGCTATTGGGGAATTTTCAAAATGATGGTCAGTGTTATAATGTGTATGTCTATGTGCTTGTATTATAATTTTTATGATGCTCTACTCATTTTTTCAGGAGTCTGGGATGATTTCAGTTTTCAGAAAGCAGCATAACTTTTCTCAGGGTACTCTGCTAATATGTTTCAGATACTTAATTTAATATAATAGTGATTGCAAATTCTCTCTATTTATATACACATTTTCAGCCTACCTGCCTTTCTTATTTTATCAAACCAGAATTTAAATAAAACTTTGACTCTTGCATTAAGATCTTACTAAAAACTGTTAAGTAGTATTGATGAAAAGCATTTAAAAAGAGAGCTCATATAATCTAAGTCTAGAAAAAAATAGAGATTCAATAGTTTTGAAGGCAGAACAGGAGCTGGTTTTAGAATTATTTTCTTTTAAGAGAGAAGCCACTATACAACCCATACCAATGTATTCTCAAGAATATGGTCTCCTGACTAGCAACATGGGCATTACCTGGGAACCAATTAGAAAGACAAATTCTTGAACCTATTGAATCAGAAGCTCTGGGGATGGGATCCAGCAATGTGTATTTTAGCAAATGCTCCAGGGGCTTCTGATTTTCTTAAAATTTGAAAACTTTCTTAGATTATAGGGATCGGAAAGGAAACAAAATTGCCAAGAACTCAAACTTAAACAACAAAGGTGTATAGTGTTACGACACACTGTTTCCTAACCTTCTGAATCCTGCTTCTTTCTCTCCTTTCATAGCTTCACTGTTCCCTGTTATTTCAATAATATGTGTTTCTTCTTCTATTAGAGGAAGCCACTGCTAAAAGTTGAGCACAACTAATTTAAGCACTCAGCTTGAAATCTTACCCCAAAAGGTCATATTTAATTGAAGAGCAGATTAGTAATTAGCATTCAATTACTTAAAAAAAAGTCTCAACTCAGCTCTGATTAAATCATTCCAAATAGAATTTTACAGTTGATAGAGGGGGGAAAAGGGAAAAGGATTTATGTATTTCTGTATAGTTTGTGGTCCATTAAAATGGAAACTTTATTGCATGCTGTCAAATATGGCTTCAAATGTGTACTTACTTTAGCTTTTACTGTTACGATTACTGTTAAAAGGAGAAAATAACTAGACAGTGCTGCTTCTAGGATTTCTCCCATGGAAAGAAGGAATTGGAAAATTTAAAAAGTAAGTAAACATATAAAGGGGTCTAAAGGGAAAAAAGGAGGATAAGGAACAAAAGGGAGGAAAGCATTATGAAAGAGGGGTGGAAACATGTTCAAATGGAGATGGAGAAATCTATCAGGTAGAGCAACATGAAAAAATAAGGCTGTATTTGTGAAAATAAGTCACTTGTCAAATAACGGACTTGGACTAAGGAGAGCTGATCTAATCCTACTCTACCGTTGATTAAATGAGCTTGTTCAGATCTCTTGCTATGTCTGTGCTTCCATTTGTCTCCTTGAGGAATAAGGATCCTAATACCTGCCTACATCTTCTGCATGGGAAAGTACAATGGTAAATAATGATACCTAACTATGGCTTTCTTTTTCTGAAGTTGGGGATAGAATCAAAGGGATTGCCTAACTTCTGTTCCTCATATCTTATTGGACTTTGTAAACACAAAATGACACGTTAGAAAATAAAAGAACTTTGGACTTCAAGAGACACTAGACATTATCTAGACCATTTTTTCCTGCCTTAAAAATTCAGTGCAATTTTAAGCCTCAAGAAGTTAGCTTAAAGTCAAATGCTAGTTAACAACAAATGCTAGGCTCAAACCCAGTTCTTTAATACTGTTCTGTGTTTGGGGGATGTTTTTTTGAGGACTGGAAGAATAAGTACCATATAGTTAGCTATAAATATTTTTTTTTAATTTAAGGTTATGTGTAACATTATGGTAACAAAAGATGAAATGCAACAGCAATATCTCTGAAAACACATTTTGATTTTCCTAGAATTCACCAAAAAATCAATTCAAAAATGTTATATTTTACTAGCAATGCAGGGTATCGTCCAAGCAGAATGTTGTCCTCAAAGTATCTGTATCCTAAAGCTTTGAAAGTGGAATGCAGTTCCACTCAACTCAATTGAAAAAAGATATCTAGGGTGCTTACTATCTTCTTCCAAGAATAACTCTATATTCTTGGTAAATAAAAGTGGATAAGTCATGCCCTTTATCCATAAGAAGCCAAGTATCATAAGGAAAATAGACGTATAAACAACTACACAACTAAGTAAAATACAAGTCAAACTATGATTATTGCTAGAATTAAAATTTACAATTTTGCATATAAGTTATACATATACATTTATGATTCATATTTAAAGTTTAACATATTTCCAAGCTCAAAAGTACTTCCATAAGGAGTAATAATGTAAATTTCATATCTAGATTTGGCAACAATGTAATTTACATACCATTAATGGCAGAGCATAATCAAGTAATAAACTTCTGGGTCATTCTCATTTGTGATATTTTGACGAATGTTTCCTTAAAACTGAGCAAGTTCTGTATGATAGGTCCGAGATTATTCCACAGGCTCTTTGCCCAGATTGCTCAAAGATTTCAGGAAAAGTAGGAGATCTTGCTGAAGAGTGGGGTAAACATATGGAATGAGTAAATTCTGCATAGAGGGGGACATAGAGGGAATCATTCTTATAAAGTGAAGTAGACTTCTGGCAACTGATCCACCTTCTACAGAAAATGTCAAGTTTTGGCTAGTTCAACAAGTCAACCATGACCTCATAGATAAAAGCGTAGATGAGAACAGCAGCTGTACCTGGATGTGGTGCAGTTTCCTTATTTAATTGTTTTCGTATGGCCATGACTGAAATATGGTCACACATTCTCCCAGCATGACTGCTAATGGAAATGTTTTTTTAAAAATTCTGTTATGTAAAATAAGTATAAATGTCTGTTTCTCTATCCTCCACATGTTGGTGTTGTTTCTAGCTGCCACGACAAAACTTACATGTCTGGAAGGAACTCTGGATTCCTTCCATATATGGTAGTAACAGAAAAGACATTCCATTCTCATTGCTTTGTACATGCGGAATGCCATTTTTAGAATTTTTTCAAAGTACGCCAAGAAACTGTACTATTTGGCCTGAGAAAGCTCAATGGCATGCATCTGCCAACCCCTGCTACTGTTCTGAGGTCATTGCGAAGCATTTTATAAAGTGCTTGTACCAAGAGCTTTTCCATGCTGGTGATTATTAGGCTTTTCCTGAGAAGTAAGCTTAATACAGCTACTTCTCTATTGGATTCCAAATAAATTACATCGAGAAACATAAATCAGTATAATCTTTTAACCAAGTACATATATTCTATTTGTTTTAGATATTGCATAAACATGGATTCAAAAAACCTTGAAAAATCCTCTAGTCTATCACCCTACCTTCATTCAATATAATATCCAGAAAACATTCAAGATACGTAACAACCAGTATGACCATTGCACCACACATAAAAATCTGTAGTTGCTAGATTAGGGGTGGTTTAACCAAATAATCAAGGTAATAGTGAGGCATTGGAGGGATCAGGGAGCCAATTTTTATCCACCTGAATAGTTGATACAGTTCAATATAGTTCCATATTTTATCAACTGGTACATACTGGCTGACTATCAACCCTGGTGCTATGCAAACTAAGCATGGAAATTCTTCCTCTTTCCTGTGACCCTAATACACATCTCCAATTGATCACAGTACCATTTCCTGATGAGTCCAAACAAGGTCTCAGATTCCATCTCAGATCTTCTTCAGGGCCTCACTACCAGTCAAAGCAAGTTGTCTATTTTGAGGAAAAACTACTCTTCATCTGTGATCTGAAAGAATTGTAAGGAAATGGGAATTCAAAACTTTCTTTTAATGCCAGCCATTCTTCAGTCAATGTTATTGAGGAAATCTTTCTCACATCTTCCATATAGCACTCATATTCCCTCTTCAAGGAGAAGATTATCCAATTCCATGGGCTCACATTGGTATCCAAACACATCTTTTTCAAGTCTTATAATATTTTCTTTGAATCACACAAATTAGCACTTGGTTACATAATAATTTTTAGTATCTTCTAATTGTTTTGTGTTTGGAAGTCTTATTCCTTTTAGCAAGGTGAGCTATTGTTTGAGTCATATTTTATATTTAATTTGGATTTACCACTGCATTGTGCAAGATACACAGTCAATATTATGTCTATTTCTACTGCATATGTTTACCATAGATATATCATATGTAACACACAGACATATTGCTTATATTAGCTATTATTTCTATATCACTACTTTAACAAATTATCACAAACTTAGTAGCTTAAAGCTACAGAAATATATTATTTATAGTTATGTAGGTTTGAAGTCAAACACAGATCTCACTGGGCCAAAATCAAGGTGTCGGCAGGACTGATTCCTTTTTGAAAACTAAAGAGGAGATCAGTTTCCTTGCTTTTTATAGCTTCTAGAGCCACTTGCATTCTTTGGCTCCTGGCCCCCTTCCTCCATCTTTAAAGTCAGTAACAGTGGCTCAAGCCCTTCTGATGTCGTACCTCTCTGAGTTAGTAGAACTCATGTTATTAGATTGGGCTCAGCCAGTTAATCCAAAATAATCTCCCATCTCAAGGCCTTGATCCTTAATCATATCTGCAAATCCTTTTTGCCATATAAGGTAACAGAGCCACAGGCTTGGGGATTAGAGCATGGACATCTCTGGGGAGACGTTATTCTGCTTACCACAAAAACTAACTAATTTATTCATCTAAGTTCATCTTGTTCTATCCTCAGGGAAAATGAATAGCTGGTCAACAAACTAGATGTAACTAACAACTGTTGAATTATTTTATGGGTGAAGGTAAAATGCATCACTTCTCCTTGTCAGTAATAGTCTTTGTTTTCCTCACTTGAATGTATTCTAGGTCAATTATAAGTCAAAGCTAATAATCTGGTTGAGGGCTAATGGATATTAAAAGCACCCATTTCTTTTTCCTACTTGTCCTGACCCTCATGTGACCAATTCCACAGTAAAAACCTGCAATGGCCAGGGTTGGCAACTCCTTGCCAGTGCTGGGAAAGTTGCCATGGTTGTCTAAGGCTCTTCTGCATTCTTCTGCTCACCCCTGTATGTAATATGTCATTGGCTGTCACGGTGTTCAAAGGGCTTATGAAGAGGACACAGAATATTAACATGTGAGGAGCCCAGAAAATTATATTCTGGTTCCATTTTGTCATGAAAGTGTATTAATTTTAATCCCTGACCCATTGTTTACTGTTTGACTTAGTTTTCTCATCTATAAATAATTAAATGAGATAACCCAATGATCAGCATTCAGGAAATGTTTTGTTTTCCTTTCTCTTTTTCATTTTAAAATATTTTTAGTAGAAATGACTAACTTTGGCATACCTTATTAACTAGCGTATTTCTTACCACTCATTTACTACCTTACACAAAAACACTTTGCAAGTTTTATGGACCGGACCTTTTCTTCCTGTCTTCTCATAACCAACTGTGTCAATGAATGGACATGATATTATTCATGTAGGCAAACTATTTAGAAATTACCATAAAGCTTACCTTTTTAAAAAAGTTTTTCTGCATTTTATTAAACAGAGACTATGTCTAATTTATTTTTTTTCTCATATACATCTAATAATTGCTGTGCTTATAGTAGATATTTGTCAGATGAACACACAGGGCTTCAAATCACTGCACATGTTTGATTTCCATATTTCTTGTGAATTCAAGTTTTAATAGTTTTATTTATAGATGATGAATCTGCTTCAAGCATACTTTTCTCAGAAGTAGCTTAAAGAACGTAATTGAAGGACATTCTCTTTCTGTCATCCAGGAAATTCAGTCAATATTTAAGCAATCTCTATTTTTAAATATTTATCTTACATTCTTAATTTAAATTGCTTCTGTTGCTTCTCAAAGAAGAATACAACTAAAACTACAATTTTTTTCATAATTTTTCTGGGTATATTCAGAGGGATGTGATTTTTTTCCATGGAAACAGATTGGTAAATACTGGCAGAACAGTAGATAAGGTCCAGGCTTATAGGATGGGTCCCATATGGACAGTCTGTGAAGGAGAGTGAGACAGCTTCCTCTGGGTTCATGAACTCCTACATTCTCATTCAAAAAACATATTACCACCACCTCCTTTGCAAGGCATTAAGATAAGATAGTGCCGCCTTCACTCCCTCTGCCTTTTGTTTCTAACTGCCCTTGATATTTATTTTCTATGTTTTAGTCATTTCTATTATATAAACATATATAACAATAGGAGAAGTAACTGTAGAAGTAGAAAATCTACAAGACGATTTGCCTGGTCATTGATCCTCATTTTAATGATCCCAATTTCTAACTTACTTGACTGTGCTGTTATAAATTATTCTCTTTAATTCACAGCAAAAATCTACTTGCTCTTATTGAAATTAAGACAGCAGATAAATCACTCTGCCATTTTTTTAAAAAAAGGTTTCATTTTGATACCAGAGGGACTATGGCTGTGAGAACCATAGGGCTGCTCTAAACATGAGGAGCTTCGATTGCTTTAGCCAATGCATATGAAAAACAGCAAAAGGGGTGAACAAAACCAGGCCCGTGAGGAGCTGGTGTTGGTAAATTTGTGTAAAATTTCATAAGAAAACTAGATTTTTGAGACAATTTCTAATATTTTTAAAATAATTCTTTAAACACACTTTTGAATTTTTGCTAAATACAAAAGTCATTTGCAAAATAACGTGCACTAATTGGTGTGGATAGGAAAGAAGTGACGTAATCAGAAGACCAGACTTGGGCGTCTGTGCCTCTCATTCTTGATCAGCTTGGAGTTTTGGGTAACAGAGCACAGTTCTTGCATGAGAGGAGTGTCAGGCTGAGTAGGATATTTCCCTCACTTTGCACCTGGACGTGATCAGTCAAATAAAAAAGCCATCAGTTAACCACGACGACATGCTTTAGGAAAAGTTGATAATAGTTGTCATTTTCTTAACTATTAGTTAACCATAAACATATAAATGGCCCTTCTTAATTCAACTGTGAATGTGTGGACAGGAGGCTTTCATTAGGAGTTTTGAATGTTCTAAACTGTTTATATACCAAAACTTTGGTCTTCATATGAAAAACGGGAATGGCTGCAGACCTGCTAATACCGGCAAATTGGACGGATTCGTCCTCACTGAGAACGATTATATCTACGGCCATGAATTCAGCATTATGGGGGCCAGCCCCGTGGCCGAGTGATTAAGTTGGTATGCTCCACTTCAGCGGCCTGGGCTTCACTCGTTCAGATCCTGGGTGTGGACCTACACACTGCTTATCAAGACATGCTGTGGCAGCATCCCACACAGAAGAACTAGAATGACTTTGAACTAGGATATACAACTATGTCCTGGGGCTTTGGGGAGAAAAAAAAAGAGGAAGATTGGCAACAGATGTTAGCTCAGGGCCAATCTTCTTCACCAAAAAAAATAAATTGCTGTATCATACTGTTTAAAAAAAAATTTAGCATTGTGGATATGACTGGCTGAATTTCTACTGTGTAATTAGAAAGATCAGCATGATGCTATGTTATTGTAATGCTCACTGAGACCCAACTTATTAATTTTCCCTTTCCTCTTCCTCTTTCCCTGGATTCCATTGATTTTAAGGTTAAAAAAAGAAAAAATGGATTTTTATAATTAAGTAAACGTTCAAAAGAAAGCATTATAAATAAAGCATTACACACACTGTTGACATTTTGGTTTTCCTATGACATCAGAGAACAGACCTCTAGAGCTTAGGACTTTAAATCTACCATTCTGGGTATTTTAAATGAAGAATTAAATTTATGGGTACCTAATTTATTCCAGCACTTTGTCAAGGACTTAATAATAAGTTTATTAATTTAAGCCATTCCAGAAATTGTGCCCTTCATCCTTAGCTTATTCTTTCTCCTTGTTGCATTATACCGTACATGTCAATTTTAAAGAATTACAAAGTAGTCTATATTTACTGTATATTGCGCTGTAAAAATAGCCAATGAATATGTTTCACCTTTTCCTTGTTCTCTTGAATATATTCTCACACCATGTTTCACACTGGATCAGAACTGTGTATTTTCTTTTTGTGAAGCCAGGCAATGTAGGGGTTTGTGGCCTGCTGGACTTCTGGTCATCACTATGCAAACAAAATCCACCGATGTCACAGCCAGTGGTGCCCAGCTGCTGATGCAAGGACTAAGTGTGTGCAAGAAGGTCTGGTTTTGGAATCACATGAGATAGCTGGGGTTCTTTCTAGTTAAAACCCACATGCACATAAAACACAGGCTGTGTGTGATGAGTTTACTCAGGAGTGCTGTCTCCCAGGATGTTCCTTACCATTATGCCAGCACCTGAGATTCATGGCTTCTCCTACACTCATTTGTTTATGATTCCAGCATGTTATTCTCCCTCACAAGCACTGCAGTTCTTGAGTATAAAAATGCCAGATTTCCTCATCACAAGCCTGCTTCTCTTTCTCACTTTCTTTCTCTGTTCTCTAATATTTTAGCAATAATAACAACTACCTTTTATTGATTAATCCCCATGTGTCAGGTTCCATGTGAAGCACTTTATACACATGATGATATTGAAGCAGCATCGTAACCTTACAATAGAGATTCTGTTATCAACCCTATGTTTTCGATGAAGAAACTGAAGCTCAAAGAGATTGTCACTTACTCCAGGTCCCACAGCTGGTAAGAGCCAGAGCAAGGACTCTATATTGTAAGGGATAATTATGCTACTTAAAATGGAGTTTTTGATGATCAGTCTGGTGTGGACATGGAATAACACCACGGAGAGGCATATGAAAGTGAAGAGATTTATCGTACTCAGAGGTCCTAGAAAAGGGAGGCACACAGCACGCCTCGCAAGGCCACAAGGGAGGAGCGCCATGGGAGTGGGCTCAACAAGCAGGTGGGGAGCTGAGAGAGAGTGAGGTCCTGTGGGCAGGTGACTTTACTGCGGCTGGGGTAAGGCACACAGACAAAAGGGTGAGGGGATTTGACTGATGGGTTTGAATATCACTAGGTTGCAGTCAGAGGAGGGCAAGAAGGGGAGACTGTGGCAGGACCAGCCTTATCTCCCTGGTGTACTGGTCCCCTCTGCCAGGCGCTCACAGCCTGTTTGTGGGGATGCTGAGGCAGTAGGAAAACAGGAAGTTTTAAAATTTACAACACAGACTCTAACCCGAATGTGTCCAATCCCCAAGTGTCGCCTCAAAATCACTAACCTTTCCTGCCCTTTGTTAAATTCTATTGGCCACAGATCTTTTCAGTTATTTAAGAAAATGTTGACATCCTCATTTCCATGCTTTCTATTCAGCTACTACAGGTTAGATGATTCCAAAATCTTGCAGTTATATCCCTAAATACTGGTTGTTGTCTTACAACATGACATTTTAACAGATTAGTCATTGTCACTAAATCTTCCAAAAAAGACAAAATATGTCAGATTGAACATGCATGTTTTAGTCAGCTTAAAGAGTTTTTTTTTTTTTTTTCAAGATTTTATTTTTTCCTTTTTCTCCCCAAAGCCCCCCGGTACATAGTTGTGTATTCTTCGTTGTGGGTTCCTCTAGTTGTGGCATGTGGGACGCTGCCTCAGCGTGGTCTGACGAGCAGTGCCATGTCCGCGCCCAGGATTCGAACCGACGAAACACTGGGCCGCCTGCAGCGGAGCGCGCGAACTTAACCACTCGGCCACGGGGCCAGCCCCCAGCTTAAAGAGTTTTTAATCAAGAGAAAAAGGTGAGAAAGGTATGCCTATGTTCATGGGAGAAATAAAACATGTTTTCAAATATAAGTGACAATGTTATTAAAATAGTTCCTTCAGTTTTTATGTCCAGTTTAGAATATATAAACATGGATCTTAGACATTTTGGGCCAGCCCTAATGGCCTAGTCATTAAAGTTTGGCACACTCTGCTTCAGTGGCCCAGGTTTGGTTCCAAGGCAGGGAACCACATCACTCGTCTGTTAGTGGCCATGCTGTGGCAACAGCTCACATAAAAAAAAAAAAGAGGAAGATTGGCAACAGATGTTAGCTCAGGGCAAATCTTCTTCAGCAGAAGAACCACAAAAAAACAAAAAGAAGAGAGATTTTAACCATTTAGTGTAACTGCTTCTCTTTGAAATGTATTTACCTGTGTGTTATTGTGCTCATAAAAGAGAGCCCATTTTCAGTCAGGCATGATTTTATTATTACACCCCCTTCTTTCCACTGACCTCAAAATTAGATCCACTTTTGTTTCTGATTGAATTAAAATGCATAATATTAAGTCTGAGGAAAACATCAGGGTCATGAAGCACGTTCCCTCATTTTAGAGAGGAGGCAGGTAAGTCCCAATTCCGTGATGATAAATATTCGCATGTGCACATGGCCACGCAGATTAATTTCCCAATCTCCCTGAAGCCAAGCTCCTTGCAGCTAAGCTATGTGTCCATGTGACTAAAATCTGTGGAAGGAATGAAAAAGAAGTATATTACAGTAGCTTTCAGAAACCTTCCTAAAGGGACAGCTGGAATGTTTGCTGCAGGAGCTCAGAGGTCTCCTACTTAGGGAAAAGAATGAAGGTTGTAGCTCAGAAAGAAAAGAGAAGGGGAAATAAACTTTACCTCACTCCAACCGCTGCTTTCTGTCACTCACAGATAAACCTAATTCCAACTAATACACAAATACGTTGTCAGAAAAATAGTCATAAATCCCTTCTTCTTGAGCCCTACCACAATCTGTGTCTCTACAGACAAGAACGTGGAAATAAAGGAGATAAATTGCCCTCAGATATAAGGCTGTATCCTCTATGCCCTATGAGTAGATGAGTGAGTAGTGGAAGTGAAAATAAATAAAAGCATCTACAGCTTTGTAACTGAAGAGCTTTTTCATTTTTATTTTTTACAGCTTTATTAGATATAATTGATGTAAAATTGCTTGCAGATATTTAAAGCACACAGTTTAATAAGGTTTGACATATGTATCCACCAAGGCAGGGACTAGAGTGAGGTGGGTGGGCACTCATCTCAGACACATTATTTAAGTAGGAACCAAAAAACACACTTTTCAAGGTAAATAATATATTTTTAAAAAGTCAAATTGACAAGCTATGACCTGTGGGCCATCCACCTAGTTTTATAAATAAAGTTTTATTGGAACTAGAGCTTGGATTACAGTGAATTGAGTGAGATGGGCTCCTGCAAGTGCAGAGTTGCATCTGTCTTTATCTAAAGTTCTGTTATCCTGTTCATGATATTTTAAAAATAATTTGGATTTTTAAAAATGTTCCATTAAAATATTAATTATTGTGATTACTGAGTGTTTGCGTTCTTTCCATGCCCCCTTCTGACGTCTTGCCAAATACTGGGTGCAATCTAAGGAGAATTTCAAGGATGTTACTAGAAGGTTTGCGCTGGGAATCTCGTTTCTGACTGACCTTAGGGGAAGGTTACTCCACAATATTGTGCTGAACATTCTTCTGGGATAGCATGCTATTTACCACTAGAAGAAATTGTAGTATGATGAGTCGGAATACAGTTTCACTCTTGAGTAGATGTTTATTAGTAGGACTGGGGCAGAAAATATACTAGAATTTGTACAAAACCACACATAGCCAAATCATTAGTTAGAATTGCATTTTGGAGTTTTATAAAGTATTAATTTAAAAATGTTTATGTAACAAGCATAAAACCAAGCTAAGGAGGGCAAATACAATGTAATCAGGAAATAGCTGATTTAAGCTGCATACATAAATAGACATGAATATATATCAAAACCACACACAGATTTACAGGGACTTCCTGACTCAGAACCGTGTTTCTGAAATTCTTGGGCTGTTACTCATTTTCAAAAGGATGTGTGCTGGAAAATAGGAATATTAAGTTTGAACTACAGTTTTACAATAAATGGTGTATTTGCTTTAAAAATAATCATCTCGAGAGTTAAACATTGGTTCAAAGAAAGCAAGCATCAGGGGCTCTTTTGTTTCTGGGATAAATAAGACCGTGTTGAGAAGAATGTAATGATGAGAATATTCCGTTAGTATCTTATTTACTTTGATATAACACATCATCTTTCCTTTAAATCTACAACCTGTGCATTGAGTTCATTATTCATTCATTCACTTACTTAATTTACTCATTAATGTTTTTAAGGAATGAAACTGGGCAGTAGAGGGGAGTGAATAGTTAGATATATCAGTTCCAGGGTTTAGCCTTTGGTCTGGTCTAGAATCATGAAAGACTCGCTGAAACGGACATCACCTGTGAGAGTAGGGTGGGCTGAATTATAAGTGCAAGACAGTCAGTATGCCTCTCCTTTCCAAGATTTCAGGTATGCTCTGCCTACAAGGAGAGGCATTTCCAGAAGGGTTCATACTGTCTTGCCTTACCAGGGCCCTTACCTTTGTAGAGATTCATGAGTCCTCCAGTAACTACCAAATTATTAGAGTACTTGTTTCAGTCTTCAATGGATGAGGGCAAACTGGACAGAGCCTTCTTCTGGAAGAGCAAATAACCCTGAGAAAGGTGCAGGTAATACACATAAACATGACCTGATGAGCACTAAGCAAACAACAGTCAGCCAAGAGAAAGGAATGCTTCCAGGTTGACGCTTTACCACAACGGCCCTTCAGTATAAGGTCCAGTCCAGAGGGGGGGGGGGGGAAACAATATGGAGAGGGATGTAAGTGCCATGTAGTATGATACTGACACATTAATAAACAGAAGACTAAAGGAAAAGAATAGCATCAGAAATGGAACCACGTCCACCCGAATATTCAGAATCTGATATAAATATGAAATCTCTAGGCAATGGCAAAAATGTGAGTTTTAATAAAAGATGTTGAGACAAATGATAGTGGAAGAAAATTAAGCTTGAAACCATGCTTCAAAACCTTTAAAAAACGAACTCCAAATAAATCAGAAGACTAAATGTCAAGAAAGAATAGAGAAATACTAGAAGAAAACATGCAAATTCATTTATATTCTGGATATAGAGAACATCTTCCTATTATCCAAAATCAGGAGCAAAAAAAAAAATGTTAGGTAAATTCAACTACCTTAAAAAAAATGCTGCTACATGCCCCCTAAAACTCCAAACAATGACAACCAACAAACACATTCAAAAGACAAATGATAAACTGGGAGGAAATACATGCAATATATGTCACGGAAAAAGGGCTATTGCTGTTAACAAACTTTTAAAAATCAACGTTAAAAAGGCTAGATAAAACACTAGTAAAGGGGGAAAAAGACTCAAATACACAGTTCACAGAGATGCAAAAGCATGGCATACGTGTAAGTGAATTTCCAGAAGTAAAGAGAGGATTGAAAATATATCTGAAGAAAAAAATGGCCCCAAATTTTCCAAATTTAATAAAAATTATAAACCCATAAATCCAAGAAGCATGATAAAGCCCAAGCAGGACAAATACAAAGAAAACCACACCAAAGCCCATTATGAAAATTTGTGAAAACTAGTTATAAGGAGAAAATATAAAAGCTGCCGGGAGTGAGGTCAGATACATTACACATTGTTACGGGGAATGTGTCTTCCCCTCAGATTCCCATGTTGAAGTTCTAACCCCCAGGATCTAGGAAAGTAACGGCATTTGAAGATAGAGCTTTTAAAGAGCAATTAAAATTAAGTGAGGTCATATAGGTAGATAGGCCCTAACACAATCTGATTGGTGTCTTTATAAGAAGAGGAAATTTGGACACAGAGATGCAAGAGGGGGCACACAGGGGAAAGACCACGAGAGGACATGGCAAGACGGTGACCATCTGCTAGCCAAGGAGAGAGGCCTCAAAGAAACCGACCTGCCAACACCTTGACCTTGGACTTCTAGCCTCCAGAACTCTGAGAAATACATGACTTTTGTTTAAGCTGCCCAGTCTGTAGTATTTTGTCATGGCAGCCCTAGTGAACTAACGCACACATATGAACAGAGAAACAACGAGCGACCCCAGAATCAGCTCTTGCATTCTGTAAGGCATAGAGAGGCCTGTCTCAGGGGCTGTGTTGTAGAGAGTAGGGCAATATGAGAACACACAAAGAGATGGAAATCAGTCGTTATACCATATAGAAGGAGATCTTGTAACCATTAACATTTTCCAAAGTATGATCCCAAGAACATTAGTTCTATAGAATATTTACAAGTTTTCTTTGGAAAATAAGAAGGGCTTTAGAAAATGTTACAATTTTCCATAAACCAAGTACTTTTCATATTTCAGGGAAAATGTATCTACCAAACAGCATAAGATAATATGCGATGAACTTTCACCAAATAACCTACAAACAATTTAATTTATCTATTTGGACCTCAGTAAATGTTCACTGATAATATCTGAAAACTGCAGGAAGGAAATATATTTTCCTTCTAGTTATGTTTGGGTAATGCTGATCTAATCAAAAGCTAACCTCAAATTAAATATTTGAAATATTTTTAGTAATTCTTGATTGATTGTCTCTAAATCTTTGCTTAATTGTGACCAGAGATGTGAAGTATGGGGGAGATGAAAACAGCGTTTCTGCTTTAATTGCATCTCCATTCCCAGTCTGGCCTTTTAAGACACATTAAGACTTTGTTGATAAGCATTTTACTGATCATCTCAGAAAATCCTATCGTGACTAAATTCACAGTGATGGTGGTTTTATGACAAAAGGAGATTTAAAATGCGTATAAAAATTTCCTTTAGAATCAAACCCAATTGCCTGCTAGACAGTATTCTAGCATATCTTCACTATGACTAGGATAGCCAGTTCCATTTCTATTACCTTAAATCATTATTTGATGAAGTATTTCTAAAGATCTGTGGTAATTCTAAATTCTGTGGATTTTGCTCTTGTTGTGTTTGTTTCCCAATCCATTTAAGTTTCAAGTGCCTCAAATTCACTGTGGTTTTAATGACTCAGAATACTCCCACCTGGCACAGAATATCGTTTCTTTATTCAAAGTGACCTCCATTTTCTTGGGAAAGAATACTATACTGATGACGTGGTTTTTCTACATTTCCACAGCTGCTTATGAGAGCTAGTTGTCAAAGGGAAAAATTCAGACCGAAATATTTACTTTTTAAAGCAGGATAAATGTAAACAGTTTTATATGAGTTTTAGTTTCAGAAGGGTTGCACTCTCCATCTCAATTATTTAACTACGAAAAAAAGTGAATTCCTTCAAGATTGGTACAAAGCCAAATCCTTGATTGAATAAACAAACTTAAGCACAGACTTCTTCATAGGAAAGTAAATGGGGCAGGAGAGGGGAAGGAGTTGAAACAAACAAACCAAAAATCCCCATTAAATCATAGAACGTTAGAGCTTGCTGTTTCCTTAGAAACATAATTTTCACATAAATAAACTGATAACTAGATGGTTTAATTGATTTGCTCAAGATCATACAAGCAGGAGATGCTGTGGGATTGTCTTGGAGCTTGAACAATTTGCGTTCCAAATAAACACCATTACGTAATTTGTTCCATTTGAAGTATATTTCAACATCTAGGAGGCTGAGTGGTAAACTTTGTCATTAATGTCTCCTATAGCCTGTTCCTCAAGACTAAATGTGGGACTCCCTGCTATGCAATACCTCACTGAACAAGATCGTTTGTTTACAACAGGTACCCCAGCCAAGGACTTATTCTCGCCAAGCAACCGCTGCCTTCGGAACGGTCTCTTCCCTCTCTCCTCATTCTCTTTTCCAGGCTCCACAACTTACTCTCTGTTACTTCACCCCCGTGAGCCTCAGTTTCCTCATCTGTAGAATGAGAAGCATAATAATAAAACTTCCTCCCTCAGGGTTGTTATTAACATGAACTGTGATCACGTGTGTAAAGCACCTGGCATGTTGCCTGGAGCATGGTAAGTGCTCAAAATGTTTGCTCTTGATTCTGAGTGATTTTATTTAACAAGAAAGTTAATTGTGTTTAGGATTTCTCATTTATATTTGTTTCACCTTCTACTCTTGCTTGCGAGGGGGAAGAAGAAATAGTTGGCGATTGAGCACGCAGAATCTGGTCATTTGCTTTGTTATGACAGTGTATTCCTGTCTTCAACTATCTGATTATTTAAATGGACATGAATCAAAGGAAAGAAAAGAGAGAAAAAATAATTTTTGTCACTTTTGTGAGGTTTTTTTAGTGGCATTGCAGCATATAAAAGATCAGTTAGAGTTACATGTCTTATTTCAAATATCGAAATCTCTTTGCCTCTAGATATTTGTTATTTATCCAGGAAGCACTATTAGTGCATGTGTAAAAATCTAGTTCCCATGGTGATGTCTGTTTTTGCTCTTAGCTGTAACCTCTTTTCTTTATAAGTTTATCCACAACATTTTTGTAAATTTCAAATTCTACTTATTTGACAAAATAATTATTCCAAATGATGAGATAAAAATTTGTATAACTCCATGGTAAAACTCATTAGAACTTTAAAATTGATGATTTATTCTATAAGCGACTCTCATCCTCTTGATTTCAGCCATCAGACGTGGATTTGGAACTGGAGAAGGAGAAAAAAATGTGACCAACATTCGAGGTGGCATTTATTAATCTTGAGCTGCAGGATAAAGTCTGGCAGTCGGTTAGATCAAAGCTAAAATAACCATCATAGCCTATTCATTCAATTATCGTTTCTAAAAGACAAATTATGAACCTTTTTAGAAGACTGGCCCCACCCTCCTCCTCTTCACTGGAAACTTCTCAGCACCTTCTGTGCCTGGTGCCCAGCGGAGTCCAGTCAGCTTTGTGAATGGCATGTGACCAGGGAGGAGGGGAATCCAAGAACAGCAAAGCAATGAATGACTAGTGACCAACCAGAACAGCTTCCAGGCGAATTTGAAGTAAGGCATCCACAGAACGGAATTCAGGGCTACAACGGCCAGAGTGGGACATGTGAATCTTTGTGAGTAACACCAAACCAGTTTGTGGGAAAAAGTAGGAGACACACCAAGAAAGAAGCAATGAGAAGTAATGTGACTCCTGAGAGACAGAAAGAGTGGCTACTGCAGACCTCATGGCTTCACAGTTCATGACTCACTTCCACAGGCTTCTTGAGCTTGGCCCCATATCCTTTCAGCAAATCTCCTCTTTGCTGTGATCTGAATGTCCCCCTCCAGTTCGTATGTTGAAATCCTAACCCCCTAGGTGATGGTATTAGGAGGCGAGACCTTTGGTGATTCGATTATGAGGGCAGAGCCTCCTCAATGGGATTAGTGTCCTTATAAAAGAGGCTCCAGAGCGATCCCTCCTCCCCTTCCACCATGTAATGACACAAGGAGAATTCTGTCACCGGGAGGAGGGCTCTCAACCGACCATGCTAGAATCCTGATCTTGGACTTCCAGCCTCCAGAACTGTGAGAAATACATTTCTGTTGTTTATAAGCCACCCAGTCTGTGGTATTTTGTTATGGCAACCTGAATGGACTAGGACACTCTTTGTTTGAATGAATTTCTCTTCTTTGCCCCCAAAGAAGCTTCAATACTGCTACTCTGGGTGACGCCCTTTGCTGGTGATCTAACGGAGCTTATGAATGCAGGGCGAATTCTAAAAGATGCTCCGAGTCTGTGTTGTTGGCACAGACATCCAAATGTCCTGCTCAATGGCTTAAATCATGCAGTTTGTGTGGAAATTAGCAAAATTTGGAGATATTTCTTTAGGGATTAACTCCTGGAATTAAGTCATATTACCAGGACTTTTATAAGACAACAAGATGTGCCAAATGAGAGTAATTTCCCTTCTCTAATTGGCTTGGGTGTTAAATAACAAAAGCTGACTCTGAATGTGTGCCCTTCTATTTCTCGCACACTCTTTTAAGCTGAATGCAATGCCAATTAGCGACATAAATGTTTAATAAAAGTTGAGATATATTCCTTTTAATACTGAATTTAATACAAATGTCACATCTTTCACCTTGTGAATCTCCCCCTTGCCCATAGAGTAAAACCTGGATAGAGCACAGCACAGGAAACAAATGCAGCTTTAACATGCCTTTGCGGATTCAGTGCCCTCACCCTGGTCACCCTCTGAGCTGCAGTCACACAGAAGCACTTGCCACTTGCACAAAAGACTGTGATTTGAATGTTCCAATACCATCAAATAACATCCAAGTCAGTCCCAGCTCCTATCTTCTCAATCTCAAGAATGGCGCAACAAAGAGGCCAGCGTTTGAGTATAAACTACTGCATGAGGAAATCAAAGATTTTCGGGAACTATGACAGCTAGGGTTTGTGGTTTGCAAGCAGCGTGATTCACTTGGGCTGCAGACTGGGCTTATTTAGGCCCTTAAAATGAGAAAACAGGGATCACACGTTGTTCAGAGATAAGTAGTTATTTTCTTGTTCTTCTTCAGGGACCCTGGAGACAAGGAGAAGGAAAGATTCTTGCTAGTGACTGGTTAAAATCACCATAAAACACTTTTTTAAAAAAAATCTTTCTTTCTTAAACAAAGTTGTCAGGTCCAGAGAAATCTCTAGCAGAGATGAAGTGTAAAAAGATTTTTGGCATCTGTATTGCTAATTCCTGGAACTGGTACGTACCATGGGATTGCAAGCCTCCAAGTCTGGGGCTTTGTATTTTATTTTCAATGTTTATATGTGGGTTTCTTTTTCTTATCTTTTCTCCTCCCTCCCATTTCTTGAGGCTAAGAAAATGACTTGATTCTTCATTTAAAGTCGAGTCTTACTAGATCCAAAACTGAAGGGAGAGCCAGGACTTTATGATGCCTCAGGAATAAGTCCTTAAAAAGAAGAGGAAAGGCAATATTGGAGGACTAACATCTGATAGAAGGCATTGCTTCAAATATGGCTTCTAAAATTGTGGGAAATTGAGAAAAGCAGACAACTGAGCAAAGGGATTTGGCTACCACGAGATTTGGGAGCAAAACCCATGGCAGAGGTCATATTAACTCTTATTGGGCCACCAGAGGCAGGGATTATGAAGGCTGAACAGCAAAAGCACAGAGCTTCGGGTTCTACAGGGCAAGGTGAAAACACATGGTAGGAAAATTAATTGCTTAACAGAATTTTCCCCAGTTGAGTTTCAGTTATGAATTCTGGACAAATAGTATGCACAGATTGGTACCCTGGATAATGTTAAACCAAGAAAATTTTCTCTTTTCTCCATCCCCCCATTTTCCCAGAAAACATATCTCTGCTCTGATCTTTGATGAGCATGAGATATGTCAGTACAGCGAGGCTAATCTTAAGTTTTTTTTTTGAACTCAGGAAGAGCAGATCTCTTTCTGCTAGAAGTGCTACTTTGAAGAATTTTGTACACTTGGAGCTGTTGAAAGGCCTGCCTGTGATTGAAGCCTGCGTGTAAGAAGGGACATTCCAGGAGGTGGAAAGGGGAAGAGAGAGGCTTGATGACACAGTTTGAGCCCCTGGATCCAGAAGCATCATAAGTTGTTCTGCTACATGGGATAGTACATTTCATATTTTTATATAAGCTAGTTAGAGCTGAATTCCTGGCTAATACCATCATTTTGTTTGAAATAGTTTCTTATAAGAGCTTGCATTTTTCCCATGAATTTTTTGAGTAGAGGACTAATTTTGTGATAGACTTCTAGTTTTTGTTAACCATTTCAGATATTGGAAAATAGGACAACGTGAGATTTGGGATTGAATTAATCCATGACTCTAGAGATAGGTGCTGGAAAATAAACTAAAATTTTAGCAAGTTCTTGAGTTAGAACCTATTTGCTAAGAATGGGAAAAATTGAGGGGAGGATAATTTTAGATTTTAGATTTTTATTTCTTTATATTATAATCTGAAAGAGGAATTAATTTTAAATTTAACTTTTTGTGAAATCTTAAGGAGAAGATGATTCCAATTTGGAAACATTTTTATTTAACTGGCATTGTGTTTGAGCTAAGCTACCTTGTGGTACTAACTGAAAAACCTCCCCTAGTGAGTGTGGTTAAATAATGTGGCTAGGTACTTTGCAATTCATAGTAGATTAGGGAGTGATTTTCCTATCTAGTATATGCTGAAACCTTGGAAATAAGCTAACTAATGTCTGTTCAGACACACTTCTGAGGCAAAAATGACACTTCCCATTTCCCTTTTCCCAGGATCATTTACAAAAGCAGTGTTGTAGACACTAGGGGAGTGGTCTTAGGAGAATAAGAGCAGAATTACCTGGATGAACTTGGGATCTCATTCCAGTGGGGGATCAGAGGTTGAGTTCTACAAACCCAGTGAGTATAGGAGAGATGACAGTTGTCAATCTTCTTCCCAAGCCGGGTCCACATTCCCTTCCTAGCTTTCTGTGAATGATAATAAAGGTAAAATCTAATACATGGTACTTATTGTATATATATGTATGGCATTGTTCTAAGTACTTTATACATGCTTCTTCATTTAACCCTCATAAGAGCCCAATGACCTGGGTAATGTTATCGGGTAATTTATCCCAAATTTATGCATGAAGAAAGAGCACAGAAAGGCTAAGTAACTTGTCCAAAGCCCCACAGCTCATAAGAGGTTCAGCTGGGATTTGAAGACAGGTGGTCTGGTCTCCAAATTCTTTGTTCCTCTAAGAGTAAAAGAAGGTGCTCATCTGATGGAGTAGGGTGTAAGATGTTCATTTGGGCTACATTTCACCAAAAAGTGGGTTACTGTACTGTCTAGTTTTTTCTGGTACAATGTAGTTTTATCAGGAAATGGATACAAGGTCTTTCATGGGGCCCAGTTATCTGTCTCTCTTATCTATCTGGTATCTCTCTCTCTCTCTTCTTTCTCTGCCCCCATCTCTCCCCTCCCCCAATCTCTCTGACTCACTTTCTCTTTACCATTAAGATACATCTGGACATGTTGGTCCCAATACTAATATTTAAAAGCAATGCAGGAATCCGCTTAAACCTTTAAGCTTAGATTATGTGTGGACTCTGTGTATCAACCAAGCCTTTACCAGAAATCTGCATTGACACCTGTTCAAATATGAATTAAAATGCCATTTTATCCCCATTCGGTTTGTGTTCTTTGTGCAGAACTATTTGGAAACCAGGTGGGATCGATCATGAGCGATTGGCAGGGCAGAATTTGGGCTCTCTATGTTGTTCAGAGTTAACACCATCAGATGGTATCAAAACATCATTTGATTTCTGTGTGATTAACTTGCCTTACATTAATGAAGACTTTATTAAAGATTTAGGGCATGTAAATAGTTGTATTCATTGGTCATCAGACTATGGGCCCCAGTTGAATATGTAAAATATCCTAAAGTAGTTCTTGCACTCAAGTATATGCATATTGTAAAATGACACAGTGAGGGGTTCCTTGATCATTTTCCGTTATCTTGCAGCCATGTCTGACTTGCTAATTAATGCAAATCCTAAATACACCTTTTTAAAGCAATTTTGACTTTATTGTCTAATGCTCAGAGAGAAGGCTGTCTATTAGTGGCTCAAAGAGAATGGTTTATATATAACAGGCCAGAGACATAGTACTGATAGATGGAAAAGTAAACCAGGCAATTACAGCCTTTCAGGTTTGGACTTAAACCTGCATGTGGAATCTGGATTTGAAACCCTTTAGATTGTATGAGGTTAATCAAAGACTATTTTGTCCTAAATAATGAAATATGCCACGCTGCTGAGGCTAACGGCATAAAGTTGGTGGCCATAAGTCAAAGACCACCAGGAACACACCTGTAGTCAAACAAACTTGGGTTTATTGATGTTTGCTGCAGCACGGGAGACCCTATACCGTGGGAACCTGGGGTGACCTCAGGAAGAAGGTAATAGAAGGAACTTTGGGCTTGTGCTAGGTGATTTTGGGGAGGGTTCAAGGAAGCTGTCAGGAAGAAGGAGTAGTTCTCCGTTTGGATATGTTAACAAATTTTCTCTGTGAAGCCAGAAGAGGCTGAATCTGTAGCTGATTTAACATTCAAAAGTCAGTCACTCACATTAGCTGGGAGAGGGAGGTATTTGGTGACTTCTGTGGTTTCACGGTGACCTAGTGTGCATCTGTGCTCAAACATCATTATGAACTGAGTTTGTTTTAGTCTTGCTTCGCCATGGTCACAGAGTGGGCTTGTCTGATGTTGGTCATCTGTGGGATTGTGTTCAACAGGAGAACACCATGGCCTCAACGTGTCTACCAGGCCAGCTCTGGGTACGACTTTGTCATAGTCAGCTCAGGCTGCTATAACAAGATCCAGTAAACTAGTGGCTTATAAACAAGAGAAATTTATTTCTCATAGTTCTGAAAGTTTGAAGTCTGAGCTCGGGGTGCCAGCATGGCCAAGTGAGGGCCCTCTTCCAGGTTGCAGACTCTGCCAACTTTGTGTACCCTCACAGGGCAGAAAGAGAGCATGCTAGCTCCCTGGCCTTCTCTTAAAGGCACTAATCCCATTCATGAGAGCCCCATCTTTACAGCCTAATTACCTCTCAAAGTTCCACTTCCAAATACCACCATTTTGGGAGGGACACAACATTGCATCTGCTGTACCTTCCTTCAAAAGAATGAGTATGACGAGTAGAAATGGGGATAATTACTATTTCCTTCTAAGAAAAATATTGGAGTTTGATGTTCCTTCAGCTCAAGGTATGGGGAAATAAATGTTTGCTTCAAAGTGGGAAAAGAGCTACCCTGATTCCAATTTAACCACGTTCAACAGCCCTTTCCTTCAGAAAATGGAATTCCTCTAGTTCCATAGAACCACCAAGCACCCCTACAATCACCCTTCTCTACTCCTTAGCAGGAAGTGTTCACGAGCAGTCAGATCATCCTCTTAGGAAACCAGTGGATATAACAGAGGTCTTCTGCAAAATGTAAAATATCTCATTAAGGAACTGTGAACTCAGCAATGTGATATCCTAACATTCCAAAATCTTACTGGAACTTTATATTTTTGTAGCTTATTTCTTAAATCTCTAACTTTTCCTCTCTGTACAGGAAAATTGGAAAACTTCAACAGTGAAGTCAGTTTCATTACGTACAGTACAACTTTCAACCCCTTCTGCTCTTTGTATGAGTTGAAGACAAGCTCATGGATCAGTGTAGATCAAAGTTTTATTTAGCTTAAGGATCAGGGTTTTTTTCTGTCAAGATTCCATTATCATGTTGATATTTGGAAAATGTTCTAAATACATTTTTTCAGCATTTTTAATCGTTAGCTAGAAATTCAAGAATAATAAAAAAGAATAAAATACTATTTTCCTGTATTTGGTTGAGCTGAAGAAAGGACTGTTTTTTTGTTACTTATGACTAATTTTTAAGCTTTCCTCCACCACAACCACTTTATTTTCACAGCTTTTAACCAAGGTCACATTCAGGTTGCTCAAATCCACTGAGTGCACCAGAATATATTGTTCTTCCACTGAAAATTTATTTAAACATCCATCTGGGATTTTAGTCCTTCAATCTAAAAAAAAAAAAAAATTTCATGTGAATGAAATATTCTTTGCCGTTATTTATAAAAGAAATATAAGGTATTCCTTAGACAATTGTCTGTTCAGTAACATGATTTGGAAAACTCTGCCTACAATTAGGTGGTCATTTCAGTGTGTTAAAATTGTTCTTCTGATAGTTAATCTCTTTGCATGGGTAGCAGGTAAAATGATTATCCAATTCCTGGTAACCTGCTGGACTCACAATGTCCAGATTCTGCAGGTGCAGAAAAATAAATAATTCTTAGAAGAAAAATGAGCCCCTCAGGTTCCTAGAGAGTCTGTACTTTGTTTAAAACAATTCATTTTTTTTATGTTTGGTGTAACTTTTCCTTTGATTATATGGTGTTTTTTTCCCCAATATAAGCACTAAACCCTTAGTAAAACGATTGAGTTTTAAGTTGCCTGAGGGGAGAGAGTGCATCCAATATCTGCTAGTTTACTAGAGGCCCAGGAACAGAACTCTTCACTGGTAAATCCTCAAAATATTTTCCTTGATTTACTTAGAGGTAGTCTGAACTATTGTCTGAGTTCTATTTCTATTTCTACTCTCGTATTCAATAAACTCAGAAGACTGTGTGCCAAATTCTGCCTTATTGAGCTGCAGACATTTTCCTCACTTGGAAGTAATTTTATCTCCTCACTCTATTCATGATTAACTTTGGAAAAGTTTAAATTTGGATACTTTCCAGTCCTTTCTTAGGACCACAGTAGAATGCTACTATCTTGATTCCCTGCAACTGCAATTATAAAGATATGCTGGGCTACTAGAATCTCAGATAATGCATTAAAAAATTTTTTTAAGAACCCTAAAATTCACCATAATTTACAGGTAAAACAATAGAGCCAAGGAGAGGTTAAGCCACTTTTAGTAGGTTTTAGAATAGGATTTAGAACCGATCTAATTATCTCAGGTAAATTACGTTGTTAATTGATACATGATTTTCATTACCGTTGACCCATTCTCCTTGAATATACATAAAACATTATCATTAGGGATCACTTGAAATAATCGAGGTGTTTTTATTGTTAGTGAGAGATATTGCTATAACATTAACATTACATTTTTAACAATGAAAAGGATGTTTTACAAGGACATAGTTTGTCATAAGTAATATTACTAGAGGCCAAAATGATGGAAGAAGCAGAGATATGCCTACCAGTATATCATATAAGGGACTTACATATTAAAATATAAGCTGTACTAATGAAAAAATCAACTGTATCAGAAACTACGTACGTAATATCAGAGAGAGAGTGAAATGTTCACAGTTACCAATACAGGAAAGGGCAAATAAAGGGTAAGTAGAAGAGAGAAAGAGAGTGGATTGGCAGGGATCTACAAATTAGTTCTTTGCTTGTGCAGAGCAGACATTAAAAAGGATGTTCTATCCTATCGGCTACTTGAAGTGGACTTTTATCACCTGCAGGCCAGCCAGTCCCAGATTTACGTTTCTGGCATAATGGGAAGCTGGCTTCCTGCTTACACAGTCCAGGTATAGCTTCCCCTATACCTGGGCTACTTAACCTCCACCAACAGGTTCAGCTCTAACCCAACCGATTGGATGATTTGGGCCAAGAGCATTAAAAAATACAAAGATCCATGGATTCACAGCTTGACAATTCAGCATCAAATTGGCTATACTGCTTTATTGCTGGAACCCTGTCCATCTTGCATCCTGGTTCTGTTTAGTATCTCTTTGCCCTGCTCTTTGTGGCTTGGCTTAGCCTCGTAACCTGTGTCTACCGATTGGTTTTTGTCTTATTCTTCATGAAATTAGCTTTCATCTAAAAGTAACAGAAAACACAACTCATGCTATTTAAGCAGTAATGGGGATTTATTTGTTCCCATTACTGGAAGAGTCAAGATAATCTGAGTTTCAGGGATTATTTGATTGAGCAGCTCAGAGGAATCATCAGGGTCTTAGTTGCTGGTCCATCGCTACACTGTCTTGCTTGTGTCAGCTTCATTCCAAGGTGAGTGATTTAGTTAGCTGCTGCAGTAGATAAATCCTGAATTCTTGGAGGCTTTACACAGCAGAAATGAACTTCCTGCTCACATCATCATCTGAAGGACGCAGGTTCCTCCCAATTTGCGGTTCCTCTCTCTTCTAAGTCTCCAGAGTTCTCTACAGACAGGCAAAAGAGAGCTTGGGGGAGGCATACCTACTTCTCATCACTGCTCAGAAATAACACACAGTTCAGTTTATATTGGTCACCAGAATTTAGTGACATGTGTATGTGACCTCCCTAAGTGCAGAGCGTATAGGAAATGTTTTACAGCCCCCAGGAGGAAGAGGAAACAGGTTTCAGTGACCACATAGCACATTGTCTGCCATGGTTCCCTTCCCGATGGAAAAGCAAAATGGCTGTAGCACTTCCGGGATTCTCATCCCACACCACATCATCCCAAACTGGAGAGCAGACCGTTTGCTGGCCAACAAGGCAAAGGAGAATGAGAAAACCTCCTTCCCCAAATCCCCAGCATGCCACCACTTGTCTCTTATTAGCACAGATGGAGTCTTAAGTCAATTACGGAGCCAGACTCTTTTACTAGGCCAGGGAAATGCCATGTCTTGCTCCATATTCACTAAGCAATGTAAAAAGAGATGGGACCACTTTTAGCCCAATCAACCCTTCTCCTGGAACTAGGAGTGGGTCAACTTCACCTAAAGAACATGGACTGCATGCAGAAAGATACACTCCTGTACTGTGTTGTTGGTAGCAAAAGGGAAGGAAGAGCATATACTGTTGTGTTCCCCTACAATGCATACGTCTCTGTCTCTCTCTGGGCTGGATTTGCCCTTGCTCCCCTTTCCTGCATCCTTGTGCATCTCCAATCCTCGTGTGACTTTAAATCAATCCCCAAGTTTCCAGTGTAGACCACTACTGTGTTTGAATTCAGTGTGCCTTCTACTTCAAATTCTTTCAATGCCTTGTTTGACTCCTGGGAAAATGTCAGCCTGTTTTCTACTGATAGCATCTTCACTCCAAGCTCTCATCCCTCTAATTCTGCAAAACCAATTGATTGGCTGTCTTGATAGCAGAAGTCTTCTCTGGCTTTAATCCTTGCTATTCCCAGTCTGGCCTGTCAGACTTCAGCACTGACATTCTACAGGAGTCAGTTTGAAGACTGACACCTTGTCTTATGACTTAAGTAACTGACATGCAATCACTCCCATTTTGATAGGGAATAAGTTGAGCACAAGAGAAAAGAAGGTAGAGAGAGGAATTGAGGGACCACTATGTAATAACAGTGCTGCAACTATTTTTGAGCTCTCACATATGGTGGGACAGGCAACTTCATCAAGTCTAATTTTATTGAATTTTTATGATAGCCCTTTGTCACAGATACTCTTCATTTGCCCTTTAACAGATGACGAAGTGGAAGCTGGGAGAGGCTCAATATCTTTCTCAACGTACATAAGCCATGAGTGATGGGGTCAACATATACGCCCAGACTGTGTGACTATGACAGAAGGCAAAGAAAAGTAGATGGGGACTCCAAAAGTCAAATGTACCAGCTTCTCAATTTTTTCACTTTCAACTTTTATTAAATCAAAACTCTGCTTATTCATTTACTGTTTTAAGATGCTTAATATTGCAAGGCACTATGCCAAGACGTGTGAGTGGATGAAAAGATGAATTATACGTGGGGTGACCTTACAAAACTTTTTACCTAATGTAGGAAAAGGACATATTAAATGGGATATTAATATGTTTAAAACACTCTAAATTAGGGGCCACCTGGTGGCATAGTGGTTAAGTTCGCACACTGCATTTCTGCAGCCTGGGGTTCACAGGTTCAAATCCTGGGCGTGGACTTACACACTGCTTATCAAGCCTGCTGTAGCAGCATCCCACATACTAAATAGAGGAAGATTGGTACAGCTGTTAGCTCAGTGACAAATCTTCCTCAAGAGGAAGGTTGGCAACAGATGTTAGCTCAGGGCTAATCTTCCTCACTAGAAAAAGAAAAACACTAAGTTAAATAAATAAAATATATTCAATATTAAAAATGTAAACATACCTAAATGTTGAAATATATGTCATGCATATATCAGAGGATCAGTGGCCCACTTACAATGCCTAAAGTATAAATAAGAGGTGGGGAAACAGCATTGAGCATAAGCTGCTTTTCTAAGAATCTTCAAAGAGAATAGTCCTAGGAGTGGTGAAGGGTTAAGGACAAGTTATTACATTACTTTATTTTATTTTAGAATTTGAGAAGATTGAATAAGTATAGGTTCAGGAGAAAGAGCCAGGAAAGGGAGAGCCTGATGACTAAACAGAAAAGGAGGAAAAAAATTCAGATGCTTTTTGTTTAGTAGATTAATATAGACTTTTAGTAGCCTACAGTTACTGGTTTCTAAACAGTACCTTCTCTTGTGTGTTTTTCTTTGGCTGTTTAATCTCTTTTGGCTCTCAGGCTCAGAGAGTTGGGTGAATGAAATGCCTCAGTTCATGCTACAGCACTATCATCATTGGGTCTGTGCAACATCCTACGCTTACTTTTTTCACTTACATCCTTATTTCCTCTTATCTCATGTCCCCACTCCCATTTCCCTTCCTTTCCAATACTTCAAAGGCAACCAGTTTATTTTATTTTATTTTTTATTATTATTTTTTAGTGCAGTATCATTGGATTATAACATTATATAGCTTTCAGATGTACATCGTAATATACTTTGAATTCTGTGTAGATTACATCATGTTCCCCACCCAAAATCTAATTATACTCCATCCCCTCACATGTGAGCCTACTCACCCCTTTTGCCCTCCCCTCCCCCCTTCCCCTCTGGTAACCACCAATCCAATCTCTGTCGGAGGAAACCATTTGAATCAACTTTATCTGTTTACGTTTGTTTCATCATATTGCTGAAAAATTTTGTATTATTGTTTTGTGTGTTATCACAAAAAAAGCACATCATATCTTTAAAGTCGTGCATATCGCTCTGCGTTCGCCGTTGCTTCCACCTCCTGAGTGATAGTCCTGTTACGAGTCACCTATGGCTCAAGGTGAGAATTTCCTCAGGATTACAAATAGAGAGGAAAGTTGTTGATCTCTTTGAAAAAATCTACTGGGACTTTAGACTTAGAAAACATTGAATATATAAATTAATTTATGGATAATTGATATTTTTATAAGATTAACTCATCTTATCCAAGAGCTTCCAAATAAAAATTTTTGTCTATAGACATCTTATACATGTTTGATTTAGGTAATGTTTAGGATATTTCTTGGTTTTTCTTCCTATTTTATCTTATTTTTACATATATCATTTCATTTTTTATTTTTTTGATGATTATTCCTGGTGTAGAAAAATGCAATGAAATTGATTTATATCCAGAAAATTTGTTGAAGTCTTACTTGTTCAAATAATCTATTAATTCTATTTTCCCCCGGTAGACAATCATATAATCTGTAAATAAGAAATTCTCTCTTCTCTTCTAATACTTACACTTCTTCTTTCTTTCTCTCTTATTGGCACTTGGACCTGGAATTCCAGTGTTATGTTCAATTGTATTAGTGATAATAGCCTTCTTTTTCTACCTCCTAAATGTAAAAGAGTACACCATTATTTTCTCAATTATGTTTAACATCTGCCATAGATTTTTTTATATAAACATTTTCCAAGTTAAAAAAATTCCCTTCTCTTCCTGGGTTGCCAAGAATTTTCATCATAAATATCAAATGCTTTTTCTATATTGATTGAGGTATTCATTAGTTTTATCATTTCGACCAAGGATTGGCAAACTTTTCCTGCAAAGGGCCAGATATTAAATATTTCAGACTGCAGACCACATACAGTCTCTGTCACATATTCTTAGTTTTATTTGTTTGTTTGTTTACAACCCTTTAAAAATGTAGAAACCATTCTCAGCTCAATGGGCTTATAAAAACAGCCTACAGGTTGGATTTGATCCATGGGCTGTAGTTTATCAATCCCTACCTTAGATTATTCATGTGATAAACTGTAGGGACAAATTATCTGATGTTAAAAATCCTTGAATTCTGGAATTCACACCACTTGATGGTGTTATATTATTTTTAAATAATATATTGGATTTGGTGGCCTAGTACTGTATTTTGCCTTTAGGTTCATAAAGTGTAATAGACCTGAGATTTTATTTTCTTCTATTATTTGTGTGGCTTTGAATCAATATTCACAAGTCTAATATTAGGTTGGATCATATGAAATTGTCACTAATAAAATGGGCTATATAGCTTTCATGTTTTTCAGTTTTCCAGAAGTTTTATAAGACTGCAATTAACTAGTAATTTACAGCTTAGCTGAATTAACCTATAAACCAAATGGGTCTAAGGTTTCTTAACAGAGGAATATTTTACCATTGCAATTGTTTAATACTTATTGGTCTCTGAGTTCCCTATTTGATCCAATTTTTGGTATTTTTTGTTTTTCTAGGAATTTATTCATGTGATCCAGTTTTCAGATTTGTTGGCGAATGCCGGTTTTAATACACTTTTGATATTCTTTTAATCTCTATGTGTCAGTGCTGATTTTTCCATTTCCATTCTATATTTTATTTATTTGCATCTTTTTCCTTTTTACTTCTTCTCTCTTTTCTCTCTTAATCGGCTTTGCCAGCCATCTATTTTATAAATCAGTTCAACAAATGTGATTTTGAATTTGTTAATATTTTCTATTCATTCTTTCATCTGTCTCTGCCCTTATCTTTATTCCCCAGCTTCTCGTTTCTTAGAGTTCCCTTTCTTGTTCTATTTCCAACTTCTTGAGTTAAATATTTAGCTCGTTAATCTTTCTTAACTCTTGATAAAAGTATTTAAAGCTATCAGTATTCCTCCAAGTGTGGCTTTAGCTGTTTCTCATAAATGCTGAAACTATATATCTTTTTACATAACTATTATGTATCTATACTTGTCTTTATCTAATTATCTATGTATCTATCATTTTTTTCATTATCAATTTGCAAATATATTTACATTTCCTTTATAGTTTTCTAGTTTTGTTAAAGACTATTTAACAATATGTTATTTAGTTTAAAAGCATATGGATTTTTCTTAGCTGTTCTTTTTTATTTATGTCTAATTTTACTTAATTTTGGTAAAAGAAAAATGTATAAAGTCCTGATCCTTTGGAATTTATTTAAGTTTCTTTTATGGCCTTATACCTGACATTTTTTTAAATGTTCTATGTGTTCTGGAAAATAATCTATATTTTATGCCTGTTGAATAAAGCAGGATAGGTAGAGAGAGAGAAGAGATATATACTAGCTCAAGATTTTTCATTGTATTCAAGTCTTCAATATCTGTGTTTATTTTGGGTCTACTTGTTCTATCAGTTTCTAAGAAAGGTATTCCAGAAACAACAACTATAATTGTTGATTTATATCTGTCTTCCTGCTGTTTAGTTGTAGCTTTGATATATTTGGAGTCTGTATTTTATTAGATGGGCATATGTTTATGGGAGATAGATCATCTGGTCCTATTGTATCTTTTATGGGAACAATGCTCTTATCATATCTTCTTACATTAAAATCTGTTTAATCAGATATTGGTATTGTTTCCTCAGCTTTCTTCTTAGTTATATTTACCTGGTATATATCTCTCCATCCTTTTATTTTTACCCTGTTTGGGTATTTTTAAGTAGATCTCTTATGGAGAACGTATTAGTGGATTCTATTTCTGGAAGTCTCAATTACTATATTTTAAATTTACTCAATATCAGGCAAATCTTTTGATCACAGTTTCATCTGTAAACCCTTATGGAGAAGTAAATCCCAACTCTGAGTTTTGCACAGGGATGTGGGTAAAGGATCAAAAGTGGAGACAATCGGTACGTGTTTCCATCACCTCCGCAGGGATTTTCCTTCCCTGGTTATTATTACACAGAATCAGCGTCAGCTGTCTGGGATGTTGCTGCCAATTTCCACTAATAAAGAGCAGGCAATAATTATCCAAAGATAACAGAGGGAGAATCAAAAGCAAAATTTTACAAAGATTTTCCTAATTTCTTTTCTCACCGCCACCTTCAGTGGCCTCCTGTGCCAATTTTCAGCCATTCATGGTTCAAATACACACGAATTTAGGAATTATGCTTTTACTGTTGGATCTACAAGAAAAAATTGGCTAGCCCAAGGTCACAAATATTTTTCATATGTTTTCCTCTAGACATTTTATAGAAAAAAATACTTTACAATTAGGTTAATGATTCATCTTGTGTGAATGTTTGTGTTAGTTATGAGGTATGGATCAAAGTTCATATTTTTTCGTATGGTTAACCAATTGTCCTAGCACCATTCATTGAAAAGGTTATCCTTTCCCCATTGAATTGTCTTGTCACCTTTGTCAAAAGTCAGTTGACAAAAAAAAAAATCAATTGACCATATACGTATGAGTCTATTTCTGGACTCGCTTTTCTGTCCCATTGATGTATTTATCTATCTCCATGCCAATAGCACAATGTCTTAATTACTGTTAAACTTTGAAAGCAGGTTTTAAGTCTCCAAATTTGTTCTTTTTCAAAGTAGTTGTGTATTTTATAGGTCAAATTCATTTTTACGAATTTTACAATCAGTATGCATATTTCTACAAAAAGATGTTCAGGTTTGTTTTGGAGGGTGGGTAGAGATTGCAATTAATCTATAGATTCAGTGGGGGAGAATTGATATCTTAATAATACTGAGCTTTCCATTTCTGAACACAGTATACCTCTTCATTTATTTAATTTTTTTAAAACTCTCTCTGAGTAATTTTTTGGCTTTCGGTTTATAAATCTTGCATATTTTTTGACACATTTATCCCTAGGAATTTCATAATTTGATGCTATTTTAAATGGTACTTTAAATTTCAGTTTCAGATTGCTTGTTGCTAATATACAGAAAAACAACTGATTTTTACATATTGATCTTGTATTATGCAACCTTGCTAAATTCACTGCTATTTTTATAAATTCCCTACTATTTTCTACATAGACAATCAGATTGTCTATAAATATAGTTTTACTTGTTCATTTCCAATCTGGATACCTTATTTTTGTTGCCTTATTGTACTAAATAGAATCTTTAGTACAATGTTGAGTAGAAATCATAAAAGTGGGCATTTTTGCCTTATTCCTGATATTTGAAGGGGAAGTAATCAGTTTTTATTAAGGTCAAGGAAGTTCCTTCTATTTCTTATTTGCTGATATATTTGTCATATGCCTTTTCTGCATCTAATGAGGTAATCATATATATATATTTTTTTACTCTGTATTTTTCTGATAATCCACATTTCATCATCATGTTTTATTCTTCTTTTAAACCATTGGAATAGATTTGCTAAAATCTTAAGAAATTTTGCATCTGTTTTTGTGAGTTATGTGGGTCCATGCTTTTCTTTTCTTTTTTTTTTTTAAGATTGGCACCTGGGCAGCAACTGTTGCCAATCGTTTTTTTTTTCTTTCTTTCTGCTTTATCTCCCCAAACCCCCCCCGTACACAGTTGTATATCTTAGTTGCAGGTCCTTCTAGTTGTGGGATGTGGGACGCTACCTCAACGTGGCCTGACGAGCAGCGCCATTTCCTCGCCCAGGATCCGAACCCTGGGCCAGCACAGCAGAGCGCATGAACTTAACCGCTCAGCCACGGAGCTGGCCCCATGCTTTTCTTTTCTTGCATTGTCTTGGATATCAGAGAAATACTGAGTTCATCGGATGAGTGGTGAAGTATTCTCTCTTCCTATACTTTCTGGAAGAATTTATGTAAAATTGGTGTTATTTTTTCCTTAAATATTTGGTAGAGTTCATCAATGAAACCATCTGGGCCCCAAGTTTCCTTTGTGGGAAAGTTTTCAACTACAAATCCAATATCTTAATAACTGTAAGGCCATTCTGGTTATTTCTTCCTGATGGGCTTTGATAGTTCATGTCTATCAGTGAATTTCACCTCGGTTGTCAAATTTACCATCAAATTAAGTTTTTACAACATTTCTATATTAATATTTAAACACCTATAAGACCTGTACTTATGCCATCTCTAACATTCCTGATATTGGCAATTTGTGCCTTCTTTTTTTCTGATCAGTCTGGCTAGACATTTGTCAGTTTGTTGATCTTCTCAAAGAACCAGCTTTTTGTTTCATTATTTTCTCTATTGTTTTTCTGTGTCCAATTTCATTGATTTCTGTTCTTAACTTTTTATTTCCTCTCCTGCTTACTTTGGGTTTAACTTGCTCTTCTTTTTCTAATATTTTAAGATGGAAGCTGATGTCATTGATTTCAAATATTCTTTCTTTTCTAATACAGGCATTTAGTTCTATAAATTTCTCTCTAAGCAGTGCTTTATCTGCAGCTCACAAATTTTTGTATGTTGTGTTCTCATGTTCATTTAGCTGAAAATCTTTCTAGTTTCTATTTCAATTTCTTCTATGACCAATGCGTTATTTAAAGGTGTCATACTTAGTTTCCAAATATTTGGAGATTTTCTAGATATCTTTCTTTAATTGATTTCTAGTTTAATTCATTGTTGTTGCTTTAAACCACTAAATTTTGGATCGTGTGTTATGCAGCAATTAGGTAATTGACAAGGAAATTCTCATAAATATCCAAGCAAAGTGAGATACCATATCAGTCAGGGTTTTGTAAAGAAAATAAGAAGAGATTTAATATAATAAATTATGTGAACACAAAAGCATTAGAAAAGCTAGAAAAACAAAGGTCAGGAAAGCCATCACTGACTTTCAGGAAATCAGGAGGTTGCAGGCAATGGCAAAGGAAACAATCGGGGTTTCAGGACACCACTGCAGACGTATCAGCTGCCTGCAGCATGGCCGCAGGTATTCACGGAACGCCTGAAGCTGCTGGAAAAACATCATGTCTGTCTTTTACCCACACACTGGCCTACTGCTTCCAGAGCAAAATGGCTCTGATTCTCTTTCACCTTCCAATTATTGTGTGGTGCCTTTCAACAGTGGAACCTAAACTAGTAGCTCGCTGAAAAGGGATCTTTGGAAAAGTAGGTCCTGGGTTTTCCATATTCTGGAGAAACAAAAGGATAAGATAATTCTTAATCCTCTTTTGGCTAAATCCTAAAGCAGGATAAATATTCTCCATCTCTTTCTTGTCTTGTTGGAGAGTTTCCTCCTGATTTATTCTGGAGTGTTGACCATAATGCTGGGAGTGGGACTAAAGTTGATGAACTGGGTACAAACCCTGACACTGTCTTTCCAAGTCTTCTAGGGTGCATCAGAGCATGTGCCCTAACTGAGTTCCCTTAATGGTGTGTGTGTGTGTGTGTGTGTGTGTGTGTGTGTGTGTGTGTGTATGCCAACTGCACGCTGTTCCAGATGGATAGTGTTCCATAATCACAAAACAATAATTTCATCACTTATAAAGTACTTCCATACATATTGTCTCATTTTATCCTTATAACATTTTTCAAGTTTGACAAGAAAACAGGGACTAAAGGAAATGAAGTAACATTCTAAATTCTAAACGTCATGTGACTAGTGATTATCAGGAGGACACATAGGTATCAGATCTGTTGCTAACCCAGTGCTCTTGTTATTTTCAACTTCCTTATCTCCAACAGATGAGAGGAGGATTAAATAATAAAAGGTCAACTTCTAATAGTATATAATTACATGATTTCCAGCAATAAGGTTCTGGGAAATACTGTTGAATGTGAGGCCATTGCCAGTTGGAGTGAACTGTGTAGTTAAATTACATGGAAACAGCTTGGTAACCAATGTTACCTAATTTAACATTAAAGCTTGTTTCATTTTTTACAATGACAAATCAGAAATATTCCACCCCCGACCCCGATGATAGGTAATAATTTAACCAATATATGGATTTCAATAAAATTTTAATTCTTTCTCCTCATCTTAACAGTATTAGTGTTGAGTTCCATGTCTCCCATTGATGAAATGTATAATTCTGTTACTTTTTTCAAGATTTAAAGTGTAGATAGATTATAGATTTCACTGCATTTTTTCCTAGAGATGATTAGCATAGCTGATTACTGCTGAAAACTGAAGTGAGTTTAAGTAATGCTTTACATCCGATAAAGTAAAACGAAAAATAATGAAGGGAAGTACCCTAAATTTAAGAAAGTTTAAAACAATTCTGGTGTTTCTGGAGCTAAATTCATTTCTGAAGGTATTAGCTTTAAAAAGTCTTGAATTATTCTAGATTATTTAGAAAGGAATAACATTATAAGATTAAGAGTTAAGCTGAAAATTCAACCTTGCTGAAAGTTTTTTCTTTTATTTTTTTATCAAATACTATACATCTACTGTATTGTAGAAGAAAAATGAAATTTAATTTATGCAATAAATTAAATGGTATCTGTAAATGAATTTGGGCTTAAATAATAAAAGACATAAGCAGAATGATAATCTCTATAATAATTAGGTTTTTTATATAAACATATTTTAAAGCTTTTGCTATTTAAAAATTTTTAAGATTTTAAGGCCTATAAAAGAGTAGGTTTTATAAGACAACAAACTGAATTTTTCAGTAGATTATTATTGGGAATCTTACATGGGAATAATGATGAGTAATTGTTGAAGCATTTTTATCGATTTTTATACAATTTGATTTGCGGTGCAGGCTACTTTTGGCAAAGTTTTTGGCAATGAACCTTCAATCTGAGCCCTCAAATTTGTAATGACAGATAATGATTGAATTAGTGTGCATCAATCCAGGTTTTAGAGATGATGCCAACTCCTGTCGCAAGAATTTATTCAAATTTTGGAAGATATTTCTAGCTGCATTTAGCTTCAAGCTGAGGTGAGGTGCCCTTCCAGGAGCCACAGATCCTTTGTAAAGGATGCTGCTGGACCAAGTCCCTCTGACTCTTTAACCACAAGGTTCTGCATTTAATTCGCAACATAAAAAAAGTTGTTCTCCAAGTACTTTTCAGAGTCCTTAAACTCAAAGTCAGTGCTACATAGTATCTCTATGAGTGTGAGAACAAGGAGACTTTACCGGGCAATTTCTCATAGAATATGCATCCAATGCCATGGAACAAAGGATTTTTATAGAGTTTTTGCTCGGGTGTTTTGTTTTGTTTAAATTTTCTGATGAAAACAATTGGAATACCGAAGGATGTTACACATATGCATTCACATAGAAAATACTGCACATAATTTCAGGGACTCGTGGACCTCCCATGAAGCCTAAAGTTGGTCCAGGGATTCCAGGCAAGGACTCTTCCTACTCAAGGTACTTCCAGATATACTGCTAACCTATCAGAGGTGCACATGAACATTTTTGGCTCCCCATAGTTTCCATTTGGTGTAAGGTTAACAGCCTATATTGAGGATTCTGTTTATTGCTGTAAGAATGCACTAATGCACATTGTAATCCTTTACTCAGCATCTTCTTCGTAAATATTTTTGAGAGCAGTACTTTCTGATCTAAGCAGCAATCCAGTGTTGTGCTCCTCTTAAACAATTGGTGTTTATCTTTTGGATTCTGAGTTGTGTAATTGATTGTGATTTCTTCTGGGAGTTTTGTCAGCAGCTCACCATTATCAAGGAAACAGCCTTCACTTCATCACATTTATTTTGTGTATTTGCCTCATTGCTGACTCCATTTTACATTGATCCTTGTTTTTCCTTTACCATACTTTTCTCCTTGCTTCTAATGTGATTGATAGCACTGTATATTTGGACAATATCCTAAATTTTTTTTAGAAATTAAAAAAGAGTTCCATTTTAAATTAGAAACTGCATTTGTACATTTAAGGAAAAGAAGTCAACTGATTAATTTTTCTAAGTATTAAATGTAGTGGGGACAATGTGGCAGTGGGAAATACATAAGTCTTAGCATCAGACAGATGTGAGTTCAAATACTGTCTCTGCTACTTTCAATAATCCTGACAAAATTTTGTAATCGCTAGTGAGCGTTGGTTCCCTGACCTCTAAATGGAGATAACAGCTTTACTAAATGTCTCGTATTTGCCATACACCATGCTAAGATATTTATGTAAGATATGCATTGTCTAATTATTTTGATAACCTAGGAAGAAATTATTATTTATGTCTTACAACTGTGGAAATTTAAGCTCAGAATGATTAATACACTTGCCCAAGATTAATACAGCTAATAGATCCAGGCCCAATTTAACTACAAAACCATACATATTTTTTTTCTTTTAAAACATACTGATTTGTGAATACCAAACTTGTGAAAATCCATCTAGGGTAGTAGAATATACATCCGAATTAATGAGTGAGACTCACAACTCAAAACTGTATGTCCTAAACTCAGAGAATCTCCAACTGTTAAGGCCACCCACTTCCTGATACTATTATCACCACCACCCGCTGTTGATATAAGATGAAGGTTAACAGCAGAAAATTGTAGAAAATTTTATCAAAAGAAGTCATTCCATCTGCCCATCTCCCATTCAAATGAGTGGCATGCTTTTCCTTCTGAAAACCAACGTGGGAGACCCAAAGAGAATCCCTGATAAGTTTGGGGTACCTGTAAAATGAGGGACCTACAGTTCATTTTCTGGTTGGATATCTATTTAGCCATCAGACTTTCTGCTTTCTGTGCTACCAAAGCATTGGCAAAAAACAGGAGAGATGAAGGTTTGCTGGGATTTCCAATCTGAGAGAAGAAAGAGAGGATGATAATGTCATCTCAATGTCTGATCCCACAAGTGTCTCTGGTCTGAGAACTCACCAAGAGGCTAGCTAATACATGGAGCCATGGTTTGACAGGGGACCATAGGAGTGTGGGTCAAAAGCGTGCACTTTGCACAGGAATGGAGTATGAGGCCACTAGAAGGACGAACATGTACGGCTTACACCAATGCCCAAGTGAGCTGCATGTGAGTGCGCCTTTCACCAACAGGGCTTCACGTGTCAATATCAAGCCCACAAAAAATGAGCTAGTTGAGGAGTTTGTGCCAATTAAAGACAGGGCCATAGTTGCTTTTTTGTGTTTTTTTTTTTTTTGAGGAAGATTAGCCCTGAGCTAACATCACCAATCCTCCTCTTTTTGCTGAGGAAGATTGGCCATGAGCTAACATCCATGCCCATCTTCCTCTGCTTTATATGTGGGACGCCTGTCACAGCATGGCTTGCCAGGTGGTGCGTAGGTCCACACCCGGGATCCGAACCGGTGAACCACAGGCCACCAAAGCGGAGTGTGCGAAATTAACCACTGGGCCACTGGGCTGGCCCCAAGCATAGTTTTGTCATAGGAAGTCATTCAAGGAGACTGCCTCCCTCCCCTTCCATCCATCTCTAACTTTTCTAGAAAGGTGCACACTGGGGAGAGTGTGAGGTAGCGATTTGGGAACCAGAACATTCCCCTCTACACACACTTCCATGCCACTAAAGTTTAACCTCCTGGGGATAGGGTGAGAAGGAAAACAAGAGTGATTGTTTAATAATAGAAAGTTATTGGAAATAAATTGTTTAAGTGGATTGAGATAAAGTCATGGGAGAGGACATCAAGCTGAATGTGTCCCCTAGAGCTGTTCAGTGATGCACCTGTCACCTGTGGATGGACTGACTGCTCCACCCGGTACACTTAGTGCAGTTGTTGAAAAAAGTAAAACCCTTGAGTAGCCTTGATGCTACTCAAGTCCTTCGTTTAGTTGCCTGGGACATTAAAGGTACACAATAAACAATATATTCTTCTCTCCCAAACCACTTTCACTTCTCCAGGAGATTTTACAAATCCAAGTTTCAAGTACAACTTTACAAATTAAATATGTTCACTGAAAAACTGATGTCAAAAGTCTTCAGCCTTTTTGCTTGTTTGTATGGAGTCAATAAATTTTATTCAACAAGTATATATTGAGAGTCAAGTGGCCACATTTGATAATCTTTAGGAAACTGGATTACAAGCAGAAGTAGCCTTAAACTCTAGATGAGTTACTTGCATTTTTTTCAGAAAGTTTTAAGATTGTGAGAAAAATTTCATGCTTTCTGCCATTATTACAATTAACTGTGGACTAAATTCAGGAAGTTCAGATTTAAGAATTATCCATAAGTGTCCTAATACCAACCGTTAACAACAGAAGAGTACTCAATTTTTGAAGTTTTGCTAATTGCCAACCAACATCTCCATAGAAATTAACTCTAATTCTTACAGCACCACAAAAAGTAGGATTTATTATTCTTGTTTTTCAGTGGAAAAACAAGCAAAACCCTGAGACTTCGAGAAGTTAATTTCTTTATCTCTGTGATTGGGCAAGTTATTTAAAGTATAGCTGGTACTAGTCATAATAGTGAGAGTAGTAACAAAGTGGTGGGAATATATGGCTTGTCCAAGGTGACGAAAATGCTGAGCTTCGAAATGTTCAAGGTTAGACATTGAATTTCTTGTCTATTTCCAAGGCTCTGGCTTTTTTCACTGTAAAACACAGCTTCTCATAGAAACTGAAATGGTCACTTGGTTCACCTTTCTTTTTTCCTTTCTTCTTCTCTTCTTCTTCTTCTTCTTCTTCTTTTTTTTTTGTGAAGAAGACTGGCCCTGAGCTAACATCTGTTTCCAAACTTCCTCTTTTTGCTTGAGGAAGATTGTCACTGAGCTACATCTGTGCCAGTCTTCCTCTATTTTGTGTGGGATGCCACCACAGTGTGACTTGATGAGTGGTGCTAGGTCCGTGCCCAGAATCCAAACCTGTGAACCCAGGGCCACCAAAGCGGAGCATGAGAACTTAACCACTACCCCACCAGGCCGGCCCCTTGGTCACCTTCCTTCACATCATCCTAGAGCTTCCATGACTAAGTCTGAGTTTCATAACTAGCCATAAACACTTTCTTATTTAACTCCAAATTCGAATTAGATCTCAGAACACCATTTGTTAATGGAAACAGGTCATTCTTCACCTACAGAATGGGAAAAGTAATGAAATTGACCTGTAGGTCAAGGTCCTGACTTGTTTAAAACTCATCCCAGTGGTTTGCTGATGCGAATCCAGTGTTCTGACTCCCAGGGACGTGTTCTCTAGTGGCCCCTGACCGTGTGCAAAGGCAGAGAAGGTTTAGTAAAATATTTTTCCCTAGCCTAGACTTATCTCAAAAGAGCATTTTTTAAAAAGAGTCATTAATCCTTTGGTGAAGTGATGCACAGCTCAGCCGGAGGAATAGGAGTTGTTAGCATTTGATGATCTGAGGGGAGATTAAGGGTAGAAAAACACGCCAAGTCTGCAGTACTAGAAAGTACTCAGTATCTGAAAGGGTGTTCCTATCACTGCCTCAAGCCACATGAGACTCAAATGCATCGTAACTATACTTGTTTCTGGCTTTGAACACATCCTATAACACCAGTAAGAACACAGTACAGTGTCAACTATTGCCCGACATTGAAAAATCATTTTGTATATGGGCCAAAAAATATCTCATTTGTAAATGAATAATTATAGACTCAATTAGACTGTTATGGGTAAAAGTAATTATGCCTCAAGAAGGGTGCCTACCCTTTCACATGTCAAATGCCAATGTTACTTTATACCATGCAGGTCATAGACACGGAGTAAGTGAAGTGGTCTTCCGTGTTTGGGAATTAAAGCTGTGCTCGTGCATTTGAAGTCCTTATAGTACAAAAAGTAGACATTTTGTATTTGCTTACCCAAGTGAGAAAAGTCTTATTTTAGGCAAAGGAATATTTTGCTTATACTGGCATATTCTCTCATGTGTGCATCTTTTAATAAGAAAATTTTATGGAAACCTAAAGTTTATAGAAACCTAAAAATTATTATACTTAATATAAATAATTTATTCCTGGATTTAATATTTAAACACAAATGTTGAAGAGAGAGTTTTAAGGCAAAATGCAAAGAGAAAGTTAAACCGGGCTATCGGTTGCTGTGTTATAAATAACTTATATGGCTATTGCTAATAGATTTTTAGGTCATTATTTTATCTTTAGTGTTATTATGGTGGACCCCTTTTTTTAAGCAGCTTTTAGCTTGAGTGGAAACCAGGAACTTATGGGCATAGTGTTAACTGCAGAAACCATTTTGCCCAATTTGGACAACTAGAGACTGGGAAATGAAAAACAGAAAAACCATGGATCTTTTGTGAATCTTCATGTAAATCTCTGAATTTCAGATTATTAACATAAGATTAAATATTTGAGTGGTCAGGCTGCTAAGAGATTAAAGGATTAAGTGTGAGGAAGCTAGGAACTAGAACAGACTCCCAGCAGAAACCAAGAAAAAAAAATGAAAACGAATAGAAAACAGTGCTTTTACTGTCAAAAATAAAGCAGAGAGTTCCTTCACCATTTCATTATACGTGTGGCCCTGCATTCTCATCCAGTTTATCAATAATTAAATGTTCAACTGATTTCTTAACCACACTCTTACCATCTGGATACTAATAAGAAATGAACGAAGTAAGTTATTATGATGAGGAACTGTTAAAAGCATGAGGAATGACATGCTGGTAGGTGAACCAGCTCCCAAGAAATATTTCGGTCTGCTCTGAGTACAGCATTTGGCAATAATTCTGATCATTACCTGTATTAGCATATACATTTTATTTATCTTTTAATCTTCCAATTTTCACTTCTTCTCTAGAGACAAAGAACAAGCTACTGGAGTAATAATACTGACAAAGATTGAAACACGGCAGGTGAACAATAAATACTAGTTGATGGTGATGCTGACAGGAAACACAAAGAAAGCTTTTAGCAGAATAATGATGAGTGCTTTTCTCCTTTAGAAATTAAAATAAGAACTATTTAACCGAGTCTGATGATTCCATATGTACTCAAGCTGTGTTAAAATGTTCTGTGAAAAAGAGGTTATTCTAAAGACAAATTAAGCTGTGGTTAATAACTGTTCAAATGCCTTTACTTTTTACATGACTATTTCAACCCAAAACGCATGTTGTAATGCCCAGCTGGTGTTTACTTGCACAGAGCACTGTACAGTTCGTTCATACGTCCTTTCTAGCAACACCTGCTGAGACCGCACAGTGTGCTGGTCACTGGGACACAAGGTGAACAAAACAAAGCCCTCTTTTGTGGAGTTTACAGCTAGTGGAGGTAGACAAACTCCAAACAAATCTTAAGAAATACCTGGCATGTCAGATAGCAATAAGTGCAATCCAAAGAAAACTAAAGAAGAAGAAGGGGTTAGAGACGGGTGGTGGTGAGGGGTGCTGTCTTATACAGGCTGGTGAGGGAAGATCTCTCTGAGAAGATAACATTTGAGAAGAAACCAAAGGAAGTGAAGTGAGCCAGTGGATATTTGGGGTAGAGAATTACAGACAGAGGGGAAGAGAAAATGCAAAGACCCTGTGACAGAGCAGACTTGGCCTGTTGGAGACCCAGTAAGGAGGCCAGAGTGGGTGGAGTCAAGTAAGTGAGGAGCCAGAGCAGAAGGTGAGCTCAGAGTTGGGGGCAGATCAGGGAGGAATGGGCCAACCTTTGCAGGGAGGGACCCTGGCTTTTGCTGTGCATGAGATGGTGAGCATTGAATGGTTCTGGACAGGAGAGTGATGGGATCGCCCACTGAGAAGGATTACTCCAGTTCTGTGTTGTGAATAAACTATGGCTGCACGAAGATGAAAGTAAAAAGACCACTGAGGATACTTGCGATAATCCAGGTGAGGGAAGGTAGAGATTTGCTCGTGGGTGTAGTTGTAGCAATGGAGCCTGTAAGAAGTAGTAAGATGCTGAATAGATTTTGAAAGGTGAGTTGATAGGATATGCTGATAGATTAAAAGTGGGGGGTGAGAGACAGAAAGTCAAAGATGAGTCTGAGAGTTTTTGCTCAAAAACTGGAAGAAAGTAGCAGCCTTTCACTAAGATAGAAAAGGAGGCTTGAGCTTTAGGGGTAAAATTGGGGATCAAAGAGTTCAGATTTGGGTTTATCAGGTTGGGGATGCTTATTAAACATACAAGGAGAAATGGTGAGTCGACAGAGAGGTACAGAGCAGGAATTAAATAGAAATAACATAGAAGACATTGTCAAATGATTGCTGTTCACTTGGGAAGGCAAAAGAAAAAAGAACGCCCAGTAAAGAATTCAGAAATATTACAATGCAATTAAAATAATAAAATTAAATAGATACATATTCAAGGAATTCCCCTAATTCAAGATATCTTCAAAGTACTCAAATAAAAATTAACTTCTGAGTTTTCTTTATGAAAAGAGCTCCACGGCTTTTAAGAAAATCCTGTATCAAAAATGTAAAAATTAACCTCCAAAAATTATGAAGGTTAAGAATTTCTTCATAAGGAAATAAAAAATGAAAAATCCTATGCTTTGCTTTGAAATCATCAGCTCACTAGCTTCTCTAACTCCTTATATTAAAAAAAGCTTACATGAATGAATATGCTGCTTTGTAAGCTAATAGTTCCTAAGCCAAACCCACCATCACAGAAATTGTTCCCTCTTTCGGAAAATGTATGGGATTTTACCTGAAAATTTCCACAAAGTCAGATAGTCAGCTCTACAAAATCCAACTGAGGGCAATTAAAGGAAAATATTTTTCTTTTAAATTTGAAAGAGCCCAGTGTTAGAATCACCAGAAAATCCTGTCCAAAGTTCTATTGAATATTTGTAGCAAAGGGATACCAATATTTTTCTTAAAAGAAACATGGTAAAATAATTATGGGGATGTATCTGAGGCTTCTTTGCTACTGAAAAGGAAGAGAAATTTAAGAAAGAAATATCAAGTTTCTGGATCTCTGTACAAATAATCAAGTCAGAAAGGGCCAAGAACATGGAAACGTGATCTTTTTTAAATGAAAAGTTCTTTTTGGAAATAGGGTTAGAAAATAGATTTAAATGGATTAAGGATGGGGGTAAAAAAAATCTTTAAAATATAGAATAGCAGTAAAAAATACTTTCACATATAGAATAAATGACACCAATTGCCTGCTACAGTTATGAGCAAGCCCTGCTCCTATAGCAACAACTAAAATCAATACAGAGAGAAATGAACCATCTCTTGTTTCTTGATATAAATATTTTCCCCTTAATAGTCCAATGAAATTGCCAATACTTATTTAGCTACAGACAATAGTATAAGTAATTGCTAGTGTGTCATTCATTCATGCTTGCATGTATACATTTGTCTTAGAGCTGCCTATAATTTACCTTCAGGAAAAGTCTTAGAAAGCAGGTTAGCTATAACTAGGAACAAATCTGGACTTACGGAGAAAATATGTAACTCATCCTCTGCTCAAAGAAGCAAGCATCTCAACGTGTTATACATAATGACTCATTTTATGGCTCACTTTACATAAATATCACCATACACTACTGGAATGTAAACATAGAGATCTATTGGATCAGATGGACATAAATCTAACTTCATTTTGAATAGCCCAGCGAAATTTCATTGTTTCCTAAAGGCTATGAGTGCCCCACTATTTACCACAAAGGAAGGGACATATATTGATATACCTAATTGATGAATATAATTCACAAATTCATTTGAGGCCTATAAGAAAATGCTTTTGGAAAAATCTCTTAAGGTTACAATTATGAAGAAAATGTCCATATCCTTTCCATCTCATCTTTATCAGGAGATAATCTGAGCAGAGCTGTATAAGGTTTCGATTGGAAACAGGAATACTGCATGGTTTCCTATAATTATTTCGTGATTGTGCCTTGGTATGTGAGACCCTTTTTCTCACTCGTAGCACACTCTGAATTCACTTTCCTGATCTCTGATTTAACTGAGTAGCATCACTAGAATCACTCTAGACGGAAATGGTATTTTGTGGTTGTACCAGGTTACGTAGAGAATCATTTTCATCTGTAAACATTTGGGAGCATCCCCGTGATGTCTGTAATCTGCAGATTGACATGTGATAGAAGTGTGATGTATGGAACATAACTAGTTGGAAATAATGACACTGTTGAAAATTTTCAGGATGACTGGACTTGAAGAATTGGCTTCAAATTGAGGAAAATGCTTATCTTTGCCAAATTTTTGATTGTGAAAAACAAAAAGGAGGGTGGGGGTAGGAGGATGGGGCAGAAGAGAAAACAGGTATTTACTATCACATTTGCTGTCAAAATGAACCTTTTGTTATAAGTACAATGGTGAATTCAGGAAACTATCCAATACTGTCACTGATCCAGTCATTTTCCGTGGTTCTGAGACATTTCAAGAAAGAGATGATGGGGGCCGGCTCCGTGGCCGAGTGGTTAAGTTCAGGCGCTCCGCTGCGGGGGCCCAGGGTTCAGATCCTAGGCGCGGACATGGCACCGCTCGTCAGGCCACGTTGAGGTGGCGTCCCACATCCCACAACTAGAAGGACCTGCAACTAAGATATACAACTGTGTACAGGGGAGGTTTGGGGAGATAAAGCAAAAAAAAAAAGAAAAAAAGGAAAGAGATGATGGAGTGTTAATCTGATTATGAGAAATTGCTCTTCTTGGGTCGACTTCATTAAGAAGCGTATTGCAAACAAACATCTCGACTTCAATAACGTCATGCAGGAAAAAGGAAGAAACCTCTTTTAACACATTTGAAAAGGCTTCCCCTGCAACCACAGGTGGCTCCTAAAGAAATCACTCCCAGAACATCATATCCTGTCATCCCTCGTCAACTACCCAGCCTCTGCTTTCACAGTTTCTACCGCTTACTTTACCTCAGTAAGCCTTTGAACCCTTCTAACTTTGAAAATTAAGTTAGCTCATGGAATTATTTTGTTTTCCAATGAGCAAGGAGATTGAAGACTGTCCTGCTGATTGAAATGAAAGTAAATGAGTACGGAGAGGTGTGGTGTTGGCCAGAAGAAGTCTTGGAAGAGGGTGGAGAAATGAATTAACATCTGGTCAGGAGAGCTGAGTGGCCCAGAAGGACAGTAGACATACAGGGGTACCCAGATGTGGAGTAAACCCAGAGTCCTGAGAAAACAGTCCACGTTGTTGAAGTTGAAACTATCACTCTTGGCACTGTTTGAAAACCTAAACTGATTCTCTACGAATTGTCATCTGGCTTTTTAAAGTTACAGGATGTGGTTGTCCCTATGTCCCACCTCCATTCTTTTCTCCTCGGTTCTCATCTACAAGCTGAGCTAAAGCACAAATGCTTTCCTTTTCCTCTTCATTCTTTATCTGAAATCTCTTAATAGTGCAGATTTTAAGGTGTATATGTTATGTATTTCAGAGAGAGCAACAAAAGCAAAAGAAGCAACATCAGTGACTCCCCTGTGAGCTATCCCCTCACAACTAGGTGTAATAACTTTTTGTAAAAAAAAAAAGGGTACATCTGATTTCTCCAGGGTGCATTTAGCTATATCGTCTGCATGGAAGACATAACTGAGGGTTACCTTGGTTTTACAACAACTTCTATTTATTAAACAAACTTTCACTTCCTCCAATTTTCTAAATGAAATTAAGATTTTCATTGCATTTGTATGGAGGGTTCTTATTTCTCTACAGCTGAACACAATGACGTAACTTAAATATCAATAAGTAGAACACATGACCCAAGGCTAACCTTTTGTTTTCCCTTACCACAAACGAAAGTAAATGACAACATTAAACCCACACTAAATATAAAGATTTACAAAGAATACCGTTTATTGAACACTTACTATATGCCAGATACTGTGCCAAGTGCTTTAAACAGGCTATCTCATTTAATCCTGACAATGGCCATGTGAGGGATGAGTCCTTACCCCCATTTCACAGATTGGGAGACTGACACCCAGCGAGGCTAAAGAATTTGTCCAAAGTCAACCACAGTAAGTAGTAGAGTTGAGATTGGAATAAAGGTCTGCTTTTCAAAGCCGTTGCTTGAAACAAGTGCATTAAGTTATTTTCACTAAAGAGGTTGAAGAGATTTTAAATGTCAAGGAAGCCTACTAAATTATGTAAAATAAAACATTAGGAAGAAAGAATGTTATCTGCCTGGCTTGAATCTCTAACTGCTACTTTAAAAAGGACACTTTTTATTCATTTTAGTATTTCACTGAGTCTACAACGATTCAACTATAATAATGAAGATTTGCTTATAATTCTGTATTGAACTTATACTATCCTAGGATGGGAAAAAATTGTCAATTTTAGTCCACCATTCTGTTCCTGACTTTGTTAGTGAGCTCCATTCCAGACTGAAGACTATTAATTAAGTTATCTTAATCGCAGAAGATGGGCTCTACCTATGCCATTCCTGTGATAGTTTTTAAAGATGTTGTGTTTTTTAAATGCGATGTATTTTAAAACATTTTAAATATATTTTATTTAAATAGCAAAAACCACATTTTTATTATTTACATTTTCCACAATTCAATTACAAAAGAAGTCCCTAATTTACAAATTCATTTTATTCCACAAGGTTTATTTGTGGGTCAGTTAGAAACGTGGAACATATTCATCCTTATAAACAAAGTTGCAAATGGGAGTCTGGTTCTCAGGCCAGTCATAAACGCCTTATAAACCCAGAGTAAAAGCTGAACTACGGCACTTGGAATATTATGGAGTTCCCAGTCTTCAGAGTAGGTCATTAGTGATTCAGAAAATTTAAGGTGGAGGAGAAAGATTCAATTAAACACAAATACTTAATAGGAGTTCTCTATTTATAACAAGAAATAATACATAAAAAACAACCTGTAAGAATATTTCACTTCCTCTTGTTATAAAACTGTGCTCAGTAAGTGTGATAAAATGGTTGTCAATAAACGTAGACTTCCGCTTCGGATATAACACTCCTGAGGGAGCTGGATCAGAGAGGAGCACTTGGGATAACAAGAACTGAGGGATGAACTTAGTGAGAAGATGGTCCCCCAACCCATGACCAGTGTGGTATGCAGGCTTGATTCCACGGGTCACTCACATGCACCAATGGTCCCCACAGTGGACTGTGCACTTCCCAGGAAGTGTGCCATGGGATCCATTGGAGTGGAAGAAGAAATGCTTATATGTTTTATGTACATATATGTTTGGATATAAAATAGAAATTAAGCTCTCTTGACACCCAATTGAACCTGGAATCCTCATTTGGTCCAGATGGTTGCCTGCCAAGTCTAGTATTTGGAGTATTGAGGGAAGAGTGGGAGATAACAGTGGTGGTGTTCTGCTCCTTCTTCTTTTAAAGTAACTCTTTGTTGAAACGTACGTTAAGTGCACAAATCATAAGCATACAGCTTGTGAAGTTAACACACCTGGATTGATAAATAGCCTGTCACCAGCAGCTCAGCAGCCTCCTCAGCTGCCTTCCTCAAAGCTGAACACTCTTCTGACTTCCATCACCATAGCTGTTTTGCCTGCTTTTGAACTTTACATAAATGGAATCATGCAGTCCATACGCATTTGTGTCTAATTTTTTTGCTCAACATTATGTTTGTGAGATTTCTTTCAAGTTGTTCTAAGTACTTTGTTCATTTCAGTGACTGCATATTATTCCATTGTGTAAATATGTCATTATTTATTCATTTATTATAGTGCTAATGGAAATTTATGATGCTTCCAGCTAGGGGTTTTAAGAAATGATGTTGCTCCAAACACTTTTGCATGTGCCTTTTTATGTATGCATTTCTGATGAGTATATATCTAGAGATGGAATTACTGGGGTATAGGACATGTGATTGCTCCAATTCACACTTCTGCCAGCAGGTCCTGAGTGTTTCAGTTGTTTCATGTTCTCACCGAAATTCATTATTATTTTCTTTAATTTTAACCATTTTGGTGGATATGCAGAAATATGTAACTGTGATTTTGGTTTGCATTTTCCTGATTGCAGACCCAGTATCATTTATTGAAAAGACTATTCGTATCTCCACGAAATGTTCCTTTTTATGTATTTGCTTTCATCATTTTTGGACACATTACAGTTTACATATGCCAAATTAAGAGGATTTGTGGATTCCTTTTCTTAAAGAGAAGCATAGTACATACTTCATAAGAAGACGTAGATGATTGGGAAAATCTCTAGCATTTATAGAAGTTTACTGGTTGTTTCATAGTGAAGGACTAAAGATGAACCAAACAGATTTATTTTCAAAAAAAGATGAGTTCCAAATTTCTTTTCTTTTTCTGTGATGACCACTGGCTGATACTGTCTTGATATATTCCAAGACAGTATTTCCAATTAAAAAAAAAAAAAACTTAATCTTTCCCTTCCAAATGGAGGTGAATTTAAACAAAAAAACCAAGTAAGCAAATGTTTTTCAAGCAAAAAGTAGAGATATCAAAGGGATATGCATATTAGAAAATATTCACGTTACATGATTTTGCTTCTGAAAACATGTCACAAATTTTAAAATAACATTTAAAAATGTAAAAACTTGGCAAGAGAATTTTCTAACTGTTTAAAAATTGCATAAACAAAGAATTTTAGTTAACTTTGAACACATTTATTATAAATACAAAAATATAATAGCTTCTGATTAGTGTCACGGATAACTGATTAACATTAGGAAAGATAAAATTTGCCACCTAAATTTCAGCAAAAACCTTTGTGTAATGGATGGATAGACTAAAAAATAAGTATCGTTAATTAGTCAGTTCAGTCAAGATTTGTATAGCCCTGTGAAATATCTTTATCAGCTATCAATGATTAGCCCAGTATCAAGTAAACCAAACTCAACCAGATCTTCTAGTCTCTATATGACAAAATGTGAAAGCAAGATTTAAAAAACGAAGTAGCATTCAGTCACATTCTTCTAACAATTTCATCAATACAGCTTTTTAATGAAGGTGTATTAGTTTTCTATTGATACACAACAAATTGCCACAAATTGAGTGGCTTCAACACTCATATGTTAGCACTCAGTTCTGTAGACAGAAGTCCAGCACAGCGTGTCTGGGCCCTCCCTCAGGGGATTACAAGGCTGATATCAAGATGTTGGCTAGACTGAGTTCTTAACTGGAGGCCCTGGGGAAAAATCTGCATCCTAGTTCATTGTGTTGATGGGGGCTATAGAACTGAGCTCCCCCATTTCTTTCTTGGCTGTCAGCCGGGGCTGCTCTCAGCTCCAGAGGTGGCCTGCATTCCTTGTCGTACGGTCTCATGTGTCTAGAAGCCAGCAATGAAACAAAGAATTCTTCTTATGCTTCGAGTCTCCCACTTTCTCTTTGACCAGCGCTCTGCTTTCAAAGGGCATATGTAAATAGATCAGGCCTGCCAAACAATCTTCTATTTGAAGGTCAACTGATTTTGGATGTTCGTTATATTTGCAAAGTCCCTTCACAGTAATACCTAGATTAGTGTTTGGTTGAATGCAATAACTGGGAACCCCTGGTACACAAGGCACTAGGAATCTTGGAGGGCCATCTTAGAATTTTGCCTGCCACAGGGGCAAAAAAATTGCATGAATTTCTTGATTATTACAGAATAGTTATTTTGCTGTATGTAAGACAAGAAATAAATTTTATGGGATAAATATGAAATTATTTATAAATTATTAATGTTCTATTTATTACTCAAACATTGCTGTACTGTCAATAAAAAAATCAAAAGGTGGACAATAATGGTGGATTTACTTGTCTGATTTTTTGTGCCAATTTTCAGCAATATAAAAACAATAATTTTACACATATTTTTAATTTTTTAATTATGGAGATATTTGTCTAAACGGGAATATTTGATTTAACAGTTTGTTATTCTAATTTATCATTTTTCCTGTTTAAATATACAGCATATGGGATGGCCTTATACATATGGCATATGGAATATAGGGATGGGCCTGCTCTTTTCCCAATAAATAGATTTCTCCTTTTTTTTTCAGGGTAAGTAATTAAAGGGCTTACTAATATTAGTATATGTGGGGCTGTTATGGAGGATCAAGAGAATTTATTTCTCCATATTCCTTGATTTCCCCCAGCTACCTTATGGTCTCTGGGCCTGCTAAATCACAGATTTATTGTATTTTGTTACATGCACAGAGCAATCCTATAGCAACTCCTGGTCTCCCTCTTCTAAGTTATACCACTGAACCTCCCCACTCTGGACCAGAGAATAAATAAAATATTCCGGCTGCAAGTCAGCTTTCTGAGTAACTCCCACTCTTTACATTTGGCCCTCCCCTTGCTCCCAGGTTCAGATGATAGGACAAGCTCTTGCTACAAGAACAATCTGGTTGAAGTACTTTTTACAAGCTTATTGTACTGGTAGTTTTACTCTGCTGAGAAGATTTCCTATTATAAAACAGAAAAGGTTTTTTTTTGCCCAATAAAGTTCTACCTGGTAGCATCTCAAGCATTGTCATGAAATGATGAGAATATATTGGGCAGTCTAAGAGAGAGTCAATTTGAGGCAGGGTTTCTGAGGTAGCTCCCTTAAGCGATCCTTTTTTTTCTCCCCCATAATCTATCAGCAGGAGCAGCAACTGTGATTTGTATGGATGGGTTCCTTTGTGTTCTTGACCTCATACAAGGAACTCATTCATACAAACCAGATTAACCACATGTCAAATCTTAACAGCACAGTATTCAAAGTGGGTGCAGCATGACATATATGCAATGACAGTCCTACGTTCTTTATTTGAGACATTAAAGTTGTGATATTTGGGTCAATTAGACTTCTGAAAACAATTAAAGTAATTCCCAATCTTGATTACATTTTAAAAATGCAATTATCTGGAGAAGAGAAAGGAAATAATACCAACAAAGACCTTACGTTTGTCCTGATGGCCATGTGGTGAGAAGCTGGGAAGTATTTAAATTCAATACCCATTGGCAATTCACAGAGGAGGCCTGAACTTAGTGCCAGGATCTCTAACTCATGGCACTATTTGATGCTTCCATGAGCAAGTGTAGGTCTCTATTCTCCCCTGTTCCCTGGCAGGGGAGGGGAACGCAACTTTGTTTAATTGTGTATCATTTCCCAAATTGTATGTTACCATTCCCCAAGATTCGATGAATCCAAGAAATAATAAACCAGCCTATGAGGAGAATAAGCAGCTGGATTTTCTTTTCTCAGGGGCGTGGTCATAACCTGGTTACATGAGAACCAAATAACTCTGGAAGCATCTAAACTTTATTGTATCTTTAGTCCAAGAAAGATAATGAAAACAAAAAAAAGATATGTTTGTATCTCTAAAGTGTTTTCCATTTTAGCTAGCCAGAATATTGGGATATGCCATTCCTAAATGTTGCAATAATGGCTTACACTTTAATGTGTACCTGGGCAATGTGGAGTAAAAGGAAAAAAAAGAGAAAAGGAAAATCGTACTATACACCAACGCTATTCATGAGAACTTCCTGAAGATGGAAATGCTCTGTATCTGCACTATCCAATATGGTAGCCACTCACCAAATGAAATGTGGCTAGTCTGAATAAGGAGGAAAATTTTAATTTTACTTAATTGCAATTAATTTAAATTTATATTCAAAGGGCCACATATGGTTAGTGGCTTTCACATTAGACAGCACAGTTATAGACATAAAACGGAGACATGATATTTTGAACTTTTGTTCAGAAGGATATTTACTCAGAAATACCAGAAATTAGGGGCTAATTAATTTCAAACTCTTACTGTATTTTCTGATTCCCAGTCGAGAACTAGCCCTGTGTTGCAATTTCACTATGGTCCTTCACTCTTTCTAGGTAATGATTAATAGTACCCAGGCTGGGCTTCCCTAATAGGTTGTAAAAGCTCCTGGAGAGAAATAACATGATCTTAAAATGTATTTCTAATGTACTTTAACCCACCTTAGACATTGAAATATTTATTATGACAATTCGCTTGGGAAGAGCATGATGTATGTCTTTAATGGATAAGGATAATTTAGACCAGAAAATGTCTAAATGTGCATATTATAAAAATAGCGAGATGGTTTACAGCACAGACTGCATATCTTTCTTTCTGAAGTTTTTGTGTGTCTGTGTGTTTGTGTGTACATGGTTAACTGTGCGGATCCCAGGCAGCAGACACTTCCTTTCCAGAGCACCCTAGATTTTTGTCTTTTATCTGGCTTTGGCAATCTTATATTACTAAATTGGTCCCTAAAGTGATGAGTAAAAAAGTAAAAACTTTACAGCAATCTCAGACTTCTGAAGTGATCTTGAACAAATCAAGAAAACAATATGAGTAAAATTAATAGAATAAACAGTAGTTGTATAGTCTATTTATTATAATTTAAGTTGTAACTTGTGACCTCCCCTGTTAAGAGTCATCTTTCTGTGATATAGTTAGCAGTAAAAAAGATATATTTCACACGTCTAGAGTCAAACCAAGTGGCAATTGCAGCTCCACACTGCCCTCTTCTGCCTGCCACTCTGGGTGCCGCCTGGGGCCATCGCTTACTTCACTGTGATTACCCCCAGAACACCGGTATCACTGTCCTCCCATTATCATGCTCCTATTGTCATTGGGGAAAGCCCTACTTCTCTCTACTGCCCTCTGCTATAATTTCCCATAGCCCCACCAAGAACAGAAGGGTACAGACTCATGATAACCAGAGGGAATTTTAATCTGGAGTAGTGGTCTGAGGAATGGACGGGAAGCTTAAGACTGGATGGTAACATTCAAGAAAAAAGAGGTTATGACCTTGAAAATATCCTGCGTGGGCTCACTGTCCTGCTAGCCTTGTTTCCGTCTGGAGTGCAGTCCTCGTGTCACCTTCTCAGAAAGAGTGACTCTTTACATCTTCACTCCTAAACTCAGTGTCCTCAGGCTCTCAAGTCTATTTTCTTTCCTAACTAGGGCAACCCTCAGGTCCCCCAAACCCACACGGTCATGTTTATTTCCCTTTGTCAGAGATACTCAGAACAGTCCAGGATGGACTGTGGACAGGACAGGATGACCCTGCCCAATCAGGTCCCTTTGTGGTTCCACCTCCACTGTGACCAGCTTTCCCTGGGATGGATCCAGTTCTTCTGCGGGTTTTCTCCCTCCTCTAGTTTCTCAAGCAAAAATGAAAAGAGCAGATCTCTGCATCTGACAATGTCTTCTGATAGTTCTACTGCTTGGTTTCTGAAATCCCCTGCTAATCCTCAGATCCTTGCTAACTTACAACTGAAGAAAAGAAAAAAGCTGTGGATAACAGAGAAACAAATAGTAGGACAGCAGTAACAAGTGACACATCATGGAGAGAAGACCGGTGAGCAACTAGAACAACGTAGCCGACTGGCAGAACTTTTGGTAAAAAAAAAAAAAAAAAAAAAAAAGCAAGATATGCCTTATACATAACGTTAAGTCAAGGATTGGGGGAGGGGAGAAGAGATGTTTCCATGTTGCAGTCTATAATTGATGTAAAATAATTACTCTGAGTTAACAAGTAAAGGCTTAATCACATTTAGTGTATTTTCATTATTAAGGCAGGGAAGAATATAATAAACTTTATGAAGCTGTTTATATATGTTTCATATTCTGACCTCTCACCTAAATTTTGCATAATTTGGTTGTTTCTGAGTTAATTTATGTGATTATATCACAATATCAGCTAAGTAACTTCTGAACTAAAGTGTTTTTTTCTTACTCTGACTCATGCTGACATTCAACTATGGAGTAGAAGAAATGATCATTTTAAGAAGCAAGTTTCACGTATTTTTCTTGTAATATATTTGATAAATTACTGTTTAGTAATTACTAAACACTTAGATAATTGAATTGCTAAATTGCTATTAGAAATTTTTAAATTACTAGGTAATTTTTGCTAGTTTAATATATTTCTATTAAGTTGATTGTAGTTTAGTTCCGTAGTTGCGTCTGCTGGTTCTGGATTTCACTGGCATATCAAACCTCTCAAATCACTTACTTTCTCAGCCTGATCTCGACTAGAAACATAACTGAAATGGAAAGCAGCTATTGACTGTAAAGTCTTCTGATGTATTAAGAAGCAGACTACTAGTTATATCTTAATATTATCACTAATTATCTAACATGGAAATTATTTAGTTTCCCTATGTCTCAGTTTGCTGAGCTGGAAAAATAGGAAAATTTTCTCCCTTAATTTCAAAATTGATATGAAAAAGTATTTGAAAGAGCTGTATTTGAAACTGACAAAAAAAGATAAATTGTATTTTTATTATTTTCATGTTAAAAATTTTGTATTATTTTGTATTTCATATTAAAAAGATTATTGTATTTTTATTATATTTTATTATATTATTTATTATTTTATATTCATCATAGGAATATAGCTGTTGTCTAATGAGAAAGGAACTCTTCCCCATCATTTTCTTACGCCAACTCTTTTGTCATAATACAAATAGCACAAAATATGGCTTCAGAATCCTGATAGATGACATGGAACTTATTCCTTTATAGAAATATAGCAGTATCTGCTAGTGACATTATCAGGATTGTCTAATCCGTATGAACTCCTAATGGAAAAGAATTCCCCACCTACACTGGAAAGAGAATTTTCCCTGATTCTACCACTTTTGTATATTTTTGAAGTGGGGCATAATAACAATCCTGAGGGATGGAGAATTATTATCTGATAATAATTCTGCCATTTAAATAATAATAAATTCAGGGATTTCCATTGAAAGCCAGATACTGCTAAATGCTGTAGAGGATATTATTATGAGTAAATAAAGATATATCGATGTAGAACTAACAAGAGGAAAATGTTAAATGGTAAAATTGAATGAGTTTTTCATTCTACTTCAGGGCATTGAGGAAGACTGCATTTGAGGGAATTTGAGATTTGAGTCTTGAAGACTGTGTTGGATTTTAAAAGAAGAATAGTGAAGAGAGAGATTTTCTAGCTACCTGTGACAGAACTACATACAATGTGTATTATATATTCCAGTTGTATAGTTAGGTGTAGATACAACTATACGTGTACATGGATGTGCAGATATATGTATATGTTTATACAAGAAGAGAAGTAAATAGCATGCTTATGGAATCATGGGAAATTCAGTGGATTTAGAAATTCAGCGGAATTATGAAGGAGGGTTGTGAGAGAGAGACTGGAAAGGTGGACTGGGGGAGAAGATTGTGAAAGTACTCTGAATGCCATATATATTTTGGACTTTATTTTATGGATAGTGGAGAAATATTGGCACTTTTTCATTATGGGAACAAAATTTATGTGTAACAAGCAAGTTGGTATTTTAGAAATTCAGTCAAAGCCTGACTGGATGAGGATGGGGAGAGATAAGACCATCAGTGAGGAGACAGAGACTGAGCTGATTGCTCTGGTCAACAGGGAAAGGAGGAGACGTGGTTAAGCATGTTACAAGGAGATGGTGTGCAGGACTTGTTGGCATACTGAATTCAAGGTAAAAGAGAAAAAAGAATCGGAGATGACTCTGGGACATAATCGATTAGATAGATGAGGTCAATGGTGACGTAAGTTAGTGAGATGAAAACTCTAGAAAGAGGAGCATGTTGTCAAGGGTTCTTATGTTGTGTTTAAGTGTATGTATCTAGTATTGTTTGACTTGTTTCAAGTGGAACTGTTCTGGGTGCTGAAAAAAATCCATGTTGTGGCTCTGTGCTTGGGTTTCTGAAGTAGGGCAGAGACACAGGTTTCAGAGCAAAGTTGAGGATGTCAGATGGCTCATCAATATTGAGTTAACCAATTTATTTACAAGGTAATAGCAGGAGATAGGCTGGAAATGGAGTAACATTTTTCCATAGGCAATGATTTTTGAAATTTCCACCTTTGAGTCACATCCTCCAAGGTTGCATTTCTCAAAGCACGGCCACCGGAGCAGCTGTAGCAATTTGGAACTTGTTCAAGATACAACATCTTAGGCCCACCCTTTACCTACTAAATCAGAAATTCTGAGCATTTGGGGGCTAGAATCTGTGTTAAGAATCCCCACCAGGTGATTCTGATTCGTGCTAAAGGGTTTTAACCTTGATTGCACGGTGGAGTCATCCGGGGATCTTTAAAATCTACTGAGGCCTGGACCACCTCCCACGATTCTGATGTCGTCAGGTGTGTGGGCTTGGCATCAAAACTGGGCATTCTGAAAGTTCCCCCAAGTGATTCTGATGTAAAGCTGGGCTGAGAACTCACGGAGGAGCTACAAAGACATCCCCAAAGGAGTGTTCCGCAAACTAAAGCACAAGCCAGTCCCCTGGGGCCACTCTTAACAATGAGGATTTTGATCCCAGAGGTCTGGGGTGCAGCCTGAGATTCTCCTCTGTGAGCACGACCAGAGCCCACACCTCAAAGAGTTCCCGAGCACACTTATCAGCACATGTGGCACATCTTCCACAGATGTAAAGAAACAAACGATTAGCGAGGAGATGACTCATCTGGCACAGGAATCTGTTATTCAGGAAAAGAAATCAGAGCTGGAGTAGGAGCTGATCAAATTTACAAACATAGCCAATTTTAAGAATATTTTTACATTAAATTGTCCAAAACTACAAATTCTTTTAAAGAATACTGATTCTTTAAAATAAAATACTGGACCAAGCTAAGCTGAAGTGGTCAAAGTTGAGTTTTCACAGATAGGCTCCGAGGGAATCACTGGATTACCTTGTTTCTGACCACGCTTTGCTGGAGAGGACACAGGTGTAAGTTCCTGATATAACTTTGAAAGTCCTATTAGCCATTATTCTGGAAGGATTAACCCACATGGGTTCATATTAATCCACTCACAAGTCAATGGGAAAGTATCTTCTATTTGTATGTCCTCACTTATTAGTAAAAGTCAACCTATAATTTTGGAACTTTGGGGGAAAAATAATTCCCCAAACGGGACTGCACAGTCTTTTTTTTCTTTATTTTTTGCCATTTTCAAAGAAATGCACCTTTGTGGTTTTAATGAAGATTCAGTTTAAAACGTGGTGAAGGAAACCAATTTAACTGTGCCCTTTCACCAATGACAGCAGTAGAATCATTACTTGTTTAACTGGGCTCAGCAATGTCCTAAATTAGCAAAGCGTTGACCTGAGCCTGAGGTGACAGCTTGCCCTTTGGCTCTTGGAATTCTAGCTGCTGCTTCTTAATCAAAAGAAAAATAATCACGCATGTTAGAATGATTAAATTCTGCCTTTCTATTGAATCTTTAGGCTTCTAGAGTTAGGAGACACAGACATTTCCTGTTGTAAATTACATTCTAGGCTTGTTAATTGATCAGTGAATGAGCAAACTGATCTTAGGTGGGGAAACGAATGAGACGTTAATAGTAGTTAGTAAATATTAAAGAAAAATGGTTGAGAATAGAGTTAGATACTACACATTCCTACTATGAGTTAACCAAAATATAAAGCCATCTCCAATTTTCCCAAGGAGAAGATCCAAAATGAGGGTTTGTTTTTTTTTTTACTAACCATACCATATTAACATTTAATTACATATAAAATTATAAAATATCAACTTCTAATATTTAATTTATAACTTCTAAATGTTATAAAAATATATTCAAAATCACATATGATCACATAATTACTTTATTAATATAGAAATACGCTTTTCACATTTCCTGACAATCTTTTATTCAAGCTCTCCATATGCATCTTCCAAAGTAGTCTCATCACCATCAGAGTTGCTTGTTGAATCCTCTGATGCATTTGTCAAGAGCACATTAGTTTGTTGGTCCACATTTTTTGAGATAAAACATGTTTTGGGTCTGTATACCATGTTCTCACTGGAAAATTTATCCTGAGAGTAGACAATCACAAAACATTAGTACATTTGTTCTTTATATTTATATCCTATGTACATGCATTCATGATTTCATGATCTTCCCAATGTAACCACTTCCTGCTTTGCTTTTTAAGTAAACTTTAAAAGCTTGTTTACAGTCACGCACTTGAACAGTGGAGTCATGCCCGTGAGAATAATCTGCATTAAAGTTTTTTCTTGCTTTCTCATCAATTTAGTCAATCACTTACTACAAGCATTGACACACGTGGTTTCAGACTAGTCTGTCTTCTACCTCAAACAGTACTTGATTAGTCAAACTTTAATAGATTTAGTAAAGAGAGAGAGGACCAGCAATAAGTAAGACCTTGGATATAAAGTAACTCGACCCTCTTATCTGAGGGTTAATATTTTAGGAGAAAAAAACCCTTTACCTTATACTTAAGTATGCCCAGCAATAATAAGGTTTAGTTCATAGAAATTCTACCATTATTTTAAAGCAAATTCATGCTAATTATCATCACTTCTGAATTCTACATTCAATTGTATTTGTATTTTTACCTAAAACTGATTATAATTAATAAAAAATTATAACATGCAACTCAGGAAATTTTCTAAAGGTGTTCATATATTACGTAAAAAGTGATATACACACTACTCACTCTATTTTATCAGTCCAGGGCCCCTGTGGAATATACTTCTTTCACAATAAAGTCTTTCCACTGGGAGAAATAAATTACTAGGGAAGGTGTCTGGAAGCAAAATGAATTCAACCTTAATTTAATCTTACGGATTTTCCTTTTAAATTTTAGTAATTTCTAAATTTGACCCTACTTTAAAAAAAATTGTGTTTACTTGTATATTAGCCAACTTGTGCTAATGGCAGCAAAGTCAAAATTGCAGCGGCTTTCCACAATACCCTTGTTTTACTGTTGTGGATGTAACTTGAAGGCTGATCTCTACTAGGCTCCTCTGGGCTCAGCCCAGCTCCATGAGTTCCCTCACTCCTGGATCCCTTCTGGGAGGACCCACCGTCTGAGACATGATGTTCTCATGGCAGAGGACAACTGCTCAGGCGGGACAGAGCCGACACATAAAAGGCATTTAAAGCTTCTACTTTAACAGGTATATATCACATCTACCCACATTCCATTCACCAAGCAATTTGTACGACTAAGCCAATGTCAACAGGGCTTGAGGATCTATTTCCTGCCAATGGGGAAGCATGACAAGGCTGGGGAGGACATGAATAATTGTGATAAACTACCTTACCTTGTTAACTGACAACTTAATCACTTTGCTGAGTGTCTGGTAATTTGTTAAATTTGCTTAAGCATCATTAGAACTAAAATTAATGTCAGCAAGTTTGAAGGACACATATTGCTTTGGGGTGCCTACAATGGCCATGAAATTGGATGAAGATCAATCATGTGAAAGTTGAAAGAAGATATTGAATATGTTTTCTATCGCACTTACAGTTTCTCATGATGCCATTAATAATAATTTCTCTTATGCTTTTTTTTCCCTCAGAATAACTTCCATGTCTAAGGTCTATTTTGGAGTTTTTCATTCCTATGCTATTCCTGACCGTGTAGCATCCAAGTCTGGCTCTCCTCCAGCTCTCCCAGAGATTCTAAGAGATATTTGATTTCCTTTAGTATTTCTGCTAAACTCTTTTCTATATGTATCCTATGGAATAGATGTGTGGCTTTAAGAAGTAATATATAAGAAGGTAGCTAGCATATAGTAAGCATTTTAAAAAGTCACATCGTTTTTCAGTCTGTGGTTCCGTTTTGAAAATGTTGATACATTTGCTTCTTTTAAAAAATAATTTATTGTTGATTTTTTTTTGTCATGATGTCCTCAAATTCCTAAGAATTTCTTATCCTGATTTTTCTTGTTGTCTCTGAAAGCCTGGGGATGGTAATGAACATAAGAAAAAAAGCAATTTTTCGCCCACTTTCTGAAGATGTCTCTAAGCCAATCATATGTCAGATTATCAGAGGCAACTTCAGTTTAAAATATGCTGTTTCACTGTCCCCATCAGTATACTTTTATATATGACATTTATGTTTCATGTTTTGGTTCATGAAAATGCGTTATCTTGGAGCTTCTGGGTTGGTGAACAAGTGGCGATTCGGGGAGTGGCACGCTAGGAAAGGGCATGGAAGCTCCGAGCCCTTTCACCATACCATGCCCTATGAATCTCTTTCATCTGGCTATTCTTGAGTTATATATCCTTTTATAATAAACAGTAATCTAGTTTTGGGTCCTGCTCCCAGGTGGTGTTCCTTCTTAGAAAACTTGACAGAAGAATTAGAAGAGAATCCAGAAAGCACGGTTTACAATGATTACAAATTTGTCACCAAGAAAGACGTTGAAAACCTAGGGCTCACACATCTCATTGGATCACCTTTTCAAAAGGCATATCTGCATGGATTTTTCATGGATATAAGACTCTATCATGAGGTGAAATTGACGGTAAATCCACTTGCTTATGAAGAATATAGGAAAGATAAGATCCGACAGAAGATAGAAGAAACACGTGCACAGGGAGTCCAATTAAAGTAGTTGCCAAAAGTTAACAAAGACCTGGCTCTTAATTTAATTGAAGAAGAGGAAGAGAAGCAAAAATCTACATTGAAAAAGAAAATTAAAAGTCTTCCTAATATTCTCACCGATGATAGATTTAAGGTTGTTTGAGAACCCTGGCTTCCAAGCAGATGAAGAGAGTAAAGAATTTCGGCTTTTAAATCTACCTGTTCGAAAAATCAGTGAAAAAAGGAAGAAGAAACAAAGACTTAGAGCAATAACACTTCATGAAAAAAGATGGAGAGGAGGACTGGAAGGAAAACCAAGTGATGCAGAAATTTCTGAGGGTTCAGATGATGAAAAGGTCTGAGCTGAAGAGATCGGGAAACAGCACAGACTTCTCCACCAGGAGGAAAATGTGAAGCAGCAGAGACGACTCAAGGAGGACCAGCAGCCGGTCCTCAGGCCCGCTTTTCTGAGATCAAAGCAGCAGAACTCAGAAGCTTCCAAGGTTCTCACACAAAGCAGAAGCTGATGAATGAAACCCTTGAAGATCATTTGAAACTTGAAGCTAAAAAATGGGACATTGAGTGTATCAGATACCATAGTTGGCAGCAAACAATTGACATTCGTAGTTAAAAGATCCGAACAGCAGAAGAAGCAACAGGAGGCTGAGAAACCACTGGCAAGAGAGGAGAACACTTCCTGGTTCAGCTGGTCACCTGAAGTGAAGACACAGAAGAGGACAACCATTTCATTGAATCTGGAAATGGCATCCTACATGTGATTCAGAAAGAGCACTTCTCCCTCAAACTAAGCATCCTTAGAGTACATTAAACCCAGACAGGGGAACACACATTTTAAAAGCTTCATGTAAATCCTTGATATATCTACATAGGCAAAGATTTGACAACTTGTTCCCATGCCTGATGGGTCAGACTTTGAAACTGGGGCCTCCAACTGGTCAGTGTGGGGCCCCCAGGGTGCTTTTTGTAAGTTGTTGCTCCCCATAAACATTGTCCTTTTCTCTCTGGTTTTAATCAGGTAAATCAGGATGTTGTTTTTTAATATTGTGAAACCATGAAATGAAAGGTTATCCTGTGTGAGAAAGGAAGATTGATCATGTTCTGGGAACTGTCATTCTTGCAAAACCTGCTGCCATTAAGCCACCCAGAAATATCATTCCTGTTTTGCCTAACGTGTGTGTATTGGTCATGTTTGTGTTTATACATATATGTTGACAGGCTGTTGCTTGCTTATGTGTTTGGAATTTTTTTAAAAAATATTTTCATACCAAGAGAATATAATTTAATGGTAATAACATCCTAAAACGAGAAATGGAAGCTACTGGTTATTCTTCTAACTTGGCACAAGATTAATACAGATTTTTTTCTGTTTAAGTGCAATTAGAGATAAACTGGCTGGAGAAAACATTTATAAAAATAAATACTTCCATTTGAACAACAAGAAGAAAATATGCTATCCTTAAACATAACTGCTTCTGTTGAATATGAGTAAAACCTAACTCCCACATCTGTCACTCCATTAATCATCTGGATTGGTTTGGCATTTGGCTTATCTGGTTGACATTGGATATGTCTTCCCTGAAGCTGCATGTTGAGAAAGCAATGGAACCAAATCCTGAAGAACTGTTATGCAGCCAGGGTGTCTGTCCTCCTTGCTGGAGCCTCCAGACTAAGTGAGTTGTGTTCCTTCAATAACCCAGATCAGTGGGGGTGGAGGGAGGCAGGGGCTGGGAGAGAGAGGGGGAGCGGGAGGGAAGTAGGGAGAAATGACAGCAGAATGGGCTACCATGTTTGGGATCTGTGGGGTTAGGCTGGTCCTCAGCGTTCTCTATAGCTGTTTAGCTGTTAATTTGTTTTGTTACCTAACACTGTATTTTGAATATGTTGCCCAGTCTACAGTATATTCTACTGCACCATTGTGATGATTGCGTCTGGTGTTCTACCATATGCAGATTATACAACTTTTTTAACTAGCTTCTTATTTATTTTTCTCTAATATTTTGTTTTTCAGTCATAAATGTTTTTCAGCAAGCATTTTTATAGATAAATCTTTGGGCAAATGCATGATTATTTCTTAGGAAAAATTTCTAAAAGTGAAAATCCTAGATCAAAGAGCATATACGTTTTTCAATTTTACAAATATATATGGAATCTTTCTCTGGAAAGTTTGCATCAGTTGACATTCAGTCCAATAGTGCTTGTGAGAGGCTCTGTTTCCCCACTCCTTCACTGATAATGGATATTATCATTCTTCCTTAATCTTGACCAACCTGAGAGTCAATTAATAATGAGCTGTAATTTTTTTTTTTAGAAACCATTTATTTTCCATCACCCTTATTCCCATTTTCTGGCTAAGCGTCTGTGGAAGAACAGCTTAGGACCACTCCATGGCTGCTCCTACCCATTCAGTGGCCTGAGCAGTGGGAGCTGCAGACCAGTCTTTGGTGGCAGACTGAGTGCTCCAGTCTTCAGAAGGGAACTGCTGGATAGGCGCAGAGGGCACCTGCACACATTCAGACCAGCCTGCGACTTTGGATTGAGTAGCAGTAAATTTGAGAACTGGAGCAGTCCATTCATCTGAAATTCCTCCTTTGGCACAGCCTCTTCAGCAGCAGCCTACTCTTCCTTTGCAATCTCTTCAGGATGCCTGTAGAGGTAGAGACCAGGCATGACCTTGGATGGGTGTTCATGGAAGACGGTGTCATGCATGTACAGAGCTTCCCAGGCCAGCATTTACGTCAGACCCACTGAGTGAGTTCCCTTAGAGTAGCAGGAGATGGCAATGTCCACATAGCGCTGAGCAGAGTCTGTGTTACACAGAGAAATGGTAGGCAGGTCAACATGAGATGCCTCTGTGAAAGGCTGGTGGTCAGCCCTGGGATCATTAACCACTGGAAGTTATGGCTCCCTAAAGGCCACCTGGATCTGGTTGGTAAAGTTCCCAGGAGTGAAGTGACAAGCAATAGGAGTGGCTCCAGTGGCGCATCAACCTTCAGCACAACTCACTGGCCAGTATTCCTGGAGCATATGTTACTGATACCAGCTGGGTTTTCAATGGCACAAGCTGCCAGCTGAAGCTTCTCCCAGGTTCTTTTCAGATGTATGATGTAGATGTCATCATTTTCCCTTTTATAGATGTATCGTTCCATTTGGAAGTCAAAGTTGGTGCCACCTAAGTGAGTTCCTGCTGCAAGGAATTTGAGGACTTCCTCCTCCTCCATTTGCAGGACATCAGGGGCTCCAGACGCTGTGAAAGTTTCCATTTAAGTCATGACAGGAACCCAGAACAACGCTGCATGGACCCCTCTCTGGGTAGTGCATAAAGGTAATGAGTTGTATTTTAATTTGCACTTTTATTATTATCAACTTTAGGAATTTTTTTGTGTGTACTTTTTGTTTATATTTTTTATTTGTGAATTACCATTTGATGTTTTCCCATGTTTCTTTGGAGACTTGGTCTTTTGCTTACTCAGTTGCTAGCATCCGTTATGTAGTAGCTAAATTAAATAGTAATCACTCAAACATGTTGCAAATACAGTTTGTCAGTTTTGGGTTTCTTTTTAAAATTGTTTAAGAGTATTTAACAAGAAACATTTATTTATATTTTTATAGTTTTGGGGCAAAAATGAGGTATTGAAAGTAGATTTTCAGGAAAACCAGTCCAGCAGAGGTGGGCAGGCTTGTTTAGACAGGAAAAGCTGTTAGGGCATCAGTCCACAATCAAGGATCTGCAAAACAAGGGTCTGCAGTCAGAGCCAGAGATGGAAACAAAGTGTAATGAATAACCGTCAGATGCGGAAGAAGGATGCGGATTAGTTCAATGCAGGATCTGAAGAGATGTGAGCATCACAGATGATTCTAAAGTTAGAGACTGATAAAAATGTAACAGTGCGAGAAGCATAAACATTGGCACACTGTTCCTTTATTTCTTTCAAGGTTTGTTTTGTTTGATTTTAAATAAATTGAGTTTAACGTGACAGCAATCTGCATATATGAACACTGAAGAGCTCTTAGAAATTTTTTTCTACCATCTCTTTGATAAGCATTTTTTTTTTAAAGATTGGCACCTGAGCTAACAACTGTTGCCAATCTTCTTTTTTATTTTGCCTGCTTTTTTTTCTTCCCCAATCCCCCCAGTACATAGTTGTATATTTTAGTTGTGGGTCCTTCTAGATGTGGCATGTGGGACGCCAATTCAACATGGCCTAATGAGTGGTGCCATGTCCGCCCCCAGGATCCGAACCCAGGGCCTCCGAAGCAGAGCATGAGAACTTAACCACTTGGCCATGGGGCCGGCCCCTGATAAGCATTTTGAAATAATCAAATTCATGCTTTGTTGTATTTTATTATTTAAATGATATTTGTGTTGTCAGCTAGTGGCCACCAGGTAAAGATGGTTTTCACAGTCTTCTCTCTAAATTCCTGCTTTGGTTGTGATAATCCTCACGTCCCATGTTGGTCCAGGGTCTTAGGTGAGTGGTTATAATTATCTGCTGTGACATGAGACACTCGTATCTAATCTGCTTCTGTCCCTGCCCTTTGTTTCAGAGTCACCACCTACTGCCATATCTAAGCTCAAGTTTAGTATATATATGGAGTCATGGGCAATGGCAAATGGCTTGACTGAGTGAGCAGATTCAAGGAAGGCTGGGGCAGAGGCCTGAGGGATGGACATATGAGAATGGGCACCACCTGTGAGAACGAAGAGTAGCACTGACACATTGCCGTCTCTGAGTATAGAATGTGACACCTTGTTTACAAAAGGTTGTCACAAGAATCCCATAGACAGGATTCTCTGGTACTTTCTTTGTCCATCTGAGAATCCCTTGTCCACAATTCCAAAATATAAAGATTTTGGAGATCCAACAGTTATTTTTTTTTTTGCAAACTTATTTGGCAGCAGAAATTTACTTGAACTGACAGGATATTTATAGTTTTAATTATTCATTTTTTAAAAATTGAGACATAATTAATATATAATATTGTATTAGTTTCAGCTAGACCATATGATCACCACGATAAGTCTGGTTAACATCCATCAGCACACGTAGTTACAATTTTTTTTCTTGTGATGAGTACGTTTAAGATCCACTCTCTTAGCAACTTTGAAATACACAGACAGTGTTATTATCAATAGTCACCATGCTGTCCATCATATTCCATGACTTGTTTATCTCATAACTGGAAGTTTGTACCTTTTGACCCCCTTTACTCGTTTCACCCACCTCCCATCTCTGGCAAGCACTAATCTGTTCTCTGTATCTATGACTTCGGTTTTGCTTTTTCTTTTAGATTCCACATATAAGTGAGATCGTACAGTATTTGTCTTTCTCTGTCTGACTTATTTCACTTAGCATAATGCCCTCAAGGTCCATTCATGACCCACGTTGCCGCAAATGGCAGCATTTCCTTCTTTTTATGGCTGAATAATATTCCTGTGTGTATCACATTTTCTTTATTTATCCAGACATGGACACTTATGTTGCTTCCACATCTTAGCCATTATAAATAATGCTGCAATAAACACGAGGGTGCAGATATCTTTTAGATTTAGTGTTTTTGTTTCCTTCAGATAAATACCTAGTAGTAGAATTGCTAGATTGTATGGTAGCTCTATTTTTAATTTTCTGAGGAACCTCCACGCTGTTTTCCATAGGGGCTGCACCACTTTACATTCATTCCAACAGTACAGGAGGGTTCGCTTTTCTCCACATTCTCTCCAACATTTGCTATTTCTTGTCATTTTAATAACAGTCATTCTAACAGGCGTGGGGTGACATCTCATTGTGGTTTTGGTTGGCATTTCTCTGATGATTAGTGACACTGAGTGCCTTTTCACGTTCCTGTTAGCCATCCGTATTATCTTCTTTGAAAAATGTCTATTCAGATCCTCTGGCTATTTTTTTAATCAGATTGCTTACTTTTTTTTTGCTATTGAGTTGTATGAGTTCTTTATATATTTGGGAGATTAACCCCTTATCAGATGCATGATTTGTAAATATTTTCTCCCACTTGGTATGTTGCCCTTTCATTTGGTTGATTGCTTTTTTTGCTGTGCAGAAGCTTTTAAATTTGATGTAGTCCCATTTGTTTATTTTTGGCTTTGTTGCCTTTGCTTTTGGTGTCAAATCCAAAAAAATTATCTCCAAGATCAATGTCAAGGAGTTTATTGCCTATGTTTTCTTTTAGGAGTTTTATGGTTTCAGGTCTGATATTCAAATATTTAGTCAATTTGAGTTAATTTTTGTGTATGGTGTAAGATAGTGGTCCATTTTCACTCTTTTGCATGTGGATATCCAGTTTTCCCAACATCATTTATTGAAGAGACGGTCCTTTCCCCATTGTCTGTTCTTGGCTCCTTTGTTGTAAATTAATGGACCATATATGTGTGGGTGGGTTTACTTCTGGGCTCTCTCTTCTGTTCCAGCTTTAATTATTATTAACAAAGCCATTAAACTGAAGAGCCCAAATGCTACATGGTTTTCCAACACAATAAGGATTACAATGGTGAGAGGAGAAACAACGTTGTTACGAATGGAGGTCACTCATTTCCATTTTCTGGCTGAGTCTGTGGAAGAACAGCTTTCTCATTACAAATATGTAAGCATTTGCCAAAGAGTATACTCCTTAAATTTCCATATTTTTCTATAATATTTCTATATTTTATCTAAAAATAAAAATTAGCAAATTATCCTCCATTAACAGCTCAGGATTATTATATAAAGTTTTCTCTTTCACATATTAAAAAAATTGCTTGGTGAGAACAGAGAGTAATCACTAGAATGACCCCAACTAATAATTAGAATTATTCATTTTATCTACATTTCTCCTAAAGATTGCTTCCATGTAAACCCTATGGTTTTTGAAGGGTTCTCTGGCATTATAGCTCCATCAAGTGGTAACATTGACATGAAGCTTCCAGTTTAATTTCCATACTAGAATTTCTATCAAGGCTGTGTTTATAAATAATTATTTCTTTGTTTCAAAGCACAAACTGAGCCATTTTTAATTTGGAAAATGTAATGATTTTGTTTATAGACAGAGATGGAGTATTTAGATTTTTTTGGTATGGAAACTAAAGAATCACTTTTTCCTACTATTTTCAATTTGATGCTTTGAGTATCTTTCAAGTATCATTTGCTTCTGGAAATACTATTGTCCGCCCTCAGGTCCTCACTGACTTTTGGCAGGAGACATCAGTCCCTTACCACATGGGCCTCTCCATACAGCTGCTCACAACATGGCGTCTGCTTCCCTCTTGGAGAAATGGATCCAAGAGAGAAGGAGAAAGATTAAGGGAGGAAGAGCAAAAGGGAAGTCACAGTCCTTTTGTGACCTAATCTCAGAAGTGACATCTCATCACTTTTGCTGTTTTTTCTACTCATTAAAAATGAGTCACGCCGTCCAGTTGCGCTCAAGGGGAGAGGGTTACGCCACAACGTGAGCACCAGGAAGCAGGGATTCCTGGAGGCCTTCTTAGAGGCTGCTGACCACGCGAGCTTTCCTGAAGTTAATGTACAACCTCTGAAACGCTCATACTTTATAAAAATTCACCTATATTATTGTTCTCCTACGGAAACCAATCATTTTATTATCAGTAATAGGGTTTACTATGCTCCAGGTACTATTCTAAATGTTAGCCACATATTTACTCGTTAATCGTTAACTCTCTAATCCTTTAACACCCCTCTAAGGTAAGCACTGTTATTATTCCCATCCCACAGATGAGGAAATTGAGGCACAGAGAAATTAAGTAATTTGTCAGGATTTGAAACTAGGCCCTCTGGCTCCAAGGAGAGTATAAAGTCGAACATGATTTCTATTTGCCATACAACAGAAATTGTAAATTGAAAATGAAAAACACCATTGAAAATAAAAGTAAAAACAGAATTTTAGCAATGATTCTCAGCTTTCCACTGCTCCAGCTCATACGTCTTGTATCTAAATACTGTGACCCTACTTCTGCTCTGCCTGCCAAAACCCTGGGTTAGGCCGGTATCCTGGTATAATTGTTAATAACAATTCTTTCACCCTCAAAAGTGTCCATATTTGGATGATAAATTATATGATAACTTTCAAAATAAGGCTATCAAAGTGTTCCAACACATCTAAAGAATACCACACATTTCATTATCAGAGAAAATTTAATCGTCCCATCATGCCTCCAGGTGCTTCTGATGTGGCCCTAAGGGTTGATAACCACTGTTCTAGATGGTGAAAACCGTAAGAACATTAATGGTAAAATAATATCTCAGTACAGTTTGTCTCCAATAGGGAGCAGCAGAAATCGTTTAGCCAGCTCGCACACATATGTGGGGGCACAAACTCAAATATAGTGAATAATTAATTATAATAATACCAAGTTGTTTTAGAACTTATCTATCATTTTGTCCTTTAAAAGTACAATGTAATACAGGGATCTGGTAAATGGATTAATTTTATCAATAAAAAATATCCCAACTAGATAGATTATATTTCAAGATTTGTTTAAAAATTATTTTAAGCTGCCCAAGTTTATTAAGCTAAGTTGTTAAGCAGGTAAACGCCTACATCATTTATAAAACACATTCATTTTTGAAAGTGATAAGGACTAAGCTGATTAAAAATTGTCAAAACATATGTTGCAGAGCAAATGTACAGAAAAGAACTAAGAACATGCAAATTTCCAGATAATGCCATAGCCCGGAGACAGGTTGCGCTTCAGTCTTTAACCAGAAGAGGGCATTACGTGACTGCCATATGATGGTGTATTAGTATATATTTTTAAAAATTTAAAGACTAGATCTGTGGGAAAAAAAAGTGATGAATCATAGCATCCAAAAACTATACAGTGAAATCTTTTAATGAAAATAATTTTCCAAATGATTCTGCTTAAAGCACTCACCTTTCTTTCTACCTGAGAATTTAATAACCTTCTTATTTCATTATACGTATGGTCACTATGTTTTATTACAATGAAGGGTTTAAGATGGAGGAGGATCATTGTTAAAACTTGACACTAAGAGCCCCTATTGTAAGTTCCTCATTTTACAAATGATACAACTGGAGTTCAGAGATACTAGGTGGTATGCCTCAGACCCCCCCAGGGCTGGCGCTGTCATCTCCTCTAACTGCCCCTCTCAGAGCAGCCCTTCTGTAGTCTCCAGGTCACCACCACATCAGAGCATCACCCTGAACATGGACACACAGGGCTTACTGATTCACGTCAGAACTTCAGGCAGCACCGGCAGCACCAGAAGAAGCAGCAACTCATTCCTAAATATTGAAGTTAATACAATTTAAATAGAAACATTTCGTTGTGGCCATACTTAAGAAATTTTTCTAGTAAAACACAATTCTCTCCTTTTCAAAGAAAAATTGAAATGGTCCCTGGGGAAAGAGGGACAGTGCAAGAGAAGACTACACTAGTCTTCCTGCTAGCCCAAATAACGTCAGTCTCTGGTCACAGAATGATAGCATTATAGAACTAGAACATGGGCAATCAAATTGTCTCTCTTATTTATAAATGCTTTATAAATTAAGAATCTAAGGCCCTCGGAGGTTAAATGATAGGCTCAAGGACACAAACCCGGCAAGTGCCAGAAGTGATGGATCACTTAAGGTCTGTGGAAAGCTGAATTCTATGATGACCTTCTCCCCTGGTGTTGCTCCCGGTGATTAAATTAACTTAAGAAGCAAAAGAGATTTTGCTGATACAATTAATGTTACTAATCAGTTGACCTTAAAAGAGGGAAATTATCCAGGTGGGCTTAACTTAATCACATGAGCCCTTTAAAGGAGTAGAATTTTCTCCAGCTGTGGGCAGAAGAGGACATGAGAAATTTTTGAAGCATGAGAGGCATTGGACCCGAGGAACAAATGTTCTCTGTTGCTGAGATGGAGGGGCCAGGCGGTGAGAGAAGCAGACTGAGCGGCCCCCAGCTGACAGCAGGCAGGGAAACGAAGAGCTGTAACTGCAAGTAACTGAATTCTGCCAACAACGTGAATGAATGTGGAAGCTGATTCTTCTCAGAGCATCCAGATAAGAGTCCAGCCCCAGCCAGCACGTTGATTTCAGCCTCGTGAGGTCCTAAACAGCAAACCCAGTCAAGCCCATGTGAAATTTTGACCTGGAACTGTGAGATGATAAATGGATGTTCTCTTGAGCTGTTAACTTTTAGTAATTTGACGCATAGCAACAGAAAACTAAAACTAAGTCTAACCTGAAAACAGAAAGCATTTGAGAGTTTAAGAAAGAGGGACTTCAGCATAAGGTTTTTGTTACATAAATGATGGAAGAGCAGAGAAGCTAAACGGAAGATGAGAGGCAGCTCTGATTAGCAGCTGCAGAAAGCTACTACCACCCCCAGGTCAGAGGAGCCGTGAGAAGAGAGTTACCAAAGTCCAGGGGTTGGACTCACACAGAAGTTGGAACCACAGCAGCCTGTCCAGGGCACACAGAGCCACTGGATGAGCTGCGGTAGTTCCAGACACACAGCCTGAGGCACAGAGAGGGGTGCATCTTCCTTCTTGCCACTTTCCAGTTGTCCAGGAGTGCCTCCCCTTGGCCAGGTCCTGTTGGATATTGGCTGACATCGGAGTCAAAGAAAGACAGCCTGATGAGGGCAGCCTCCTGCCACACGGAGCAGAGCAGGGAACCGACAAGAGATGGATCTTAAGGCAAATAGTCCCAAGACAGGCCCACATGGCATCAGAAGCTTCAAGAAGACAAGGCAGTTGGAGTTCAGGCACTGTGCCAGACAACTTATTTATGTTCTCTCTCTCTGTTCATAGTTGATATTAATATCTTATTTTTGCATTCCTGCTTTACTGACTAGGAAATGGAGGTCCAGGGTGGTTAAAAGTTTTGCCCAAAATTATATTGCCTTAAATAAAAGACCTAGATAAACCCAGGTTTGTATAACAATCACGAGCCAACATCCAGGAGTCACGGTGAAGGCCTGCAGATCCCACCATTTGAAGTGGTAGGAAGACATGAACAAGGCAGACGAATTACCTGCAGTTTTATATTTTACTGCCCTACATAAAGAACTTTCATTTTTACTGAAGACAAAATGCATTTCAGATCATTATTTTCAATAGCTCAACAGTTTAATAGATTTTGTGTTCACCTATTGGGGTTAAGGTTACGATTCCTCCAGGCCTAATATGAGAAGTTTCCTGTTATAATCACAGAATCAAATCTGTGTGAGCCTCACAAGATTAATTTGTACACACATTTCCAGAGATATTTTCTGAGATTTACGTTCTGAAGATCTATGTGGCAGTAATCTTATTTAACGTGAAAGAACTACCTGCTTCTTTTTAGTTTAAATTTAAAAATAGATTAATAACAAAATATGCTGTGATAGAAACACAAAGATAGAAGGAGAAATATTTATAGGCTAGCACAGTAGAACAATGATCTCCAAGTCAAGTAGAAATAACATTGGCTGGAGTGGGGAAAATATTTGACCTTCTATTTATATTTAATTTTTTCATAAATTGAGAAACAAATTAGTCTTTTCTATTCCTTAATATGTGGATTGATGTGGGCGCCTTCGTCTGCTCTGCAAGTCAGATCCTTTCATTGTTCCCACATCCCTAAAACACGCAGGATGTCCTCACATGTGGAAGGTATCGTTCTTACTTTTTGGTCTTGTATAAAATTTGCTAAGTATTGAAAACTTTCTGTTCCTATTAGATGTATTCATAGATAATACTATATCATGTAAATTGTGCTAATCCTAAAAAAAAAACAAATATCATAAAAAAGATCCCTTCAATAAAATCGTCATGTATGTAACTCTGATAGTGCATGTATAAAGAAAAAAGCATTAAGGAAATGACAGAGCTGACACCTGCCAAGATTAGCCCTTTTTCAGCCACAAGAAAGTAAAATGCATGGTGATTTAATTGAATAAAATATGTTCAATCACATTATTCTCATAAAACAATGTTCTTATTAATCATATTTTTACTGAGAGCAAAAATGATTTCTGTACCATTATTAATAAGCTAGAATTAATTATTTGAAATAGTATATTTTGTATATTTTTGTCTTTGCCACCTATTTTTATCTTTCTAATTTTCTGTATGTTTTAAGATTCAGACAGTACATGAGTACAGTTGCAAATAGAAACTAAACAGGGGTACACATGTCAGGGGGCATGCTCAAAATTTGATGGGAGTGCCTGATCTGTCAAATTTGGAGAACCTCGCTTAGACAATCTTAAGAATGCAGAAACACAAAAGAACAATTTGTAGTTTGCATTTTCATGAACCAAGGGTTAATTCATTAGTGTGATCTTGCCCAAGGTTACAGAACTATTATGCAGTGGATCCAGAATTTGAACCCGAGCAGTCTTACTCCAGAGCACAGGCTATTTCTCCCCTTTCTACCAACACTTCCCACATTTCCTAACTTACAAAAGTGTTTTGAGGTAGTATTCTGACTGCATGGACAGAAGAGTTCCTATATAGACTTATTTCTATTGTATGATGTAAAGCTTAATCAGAAGTTAGTGATGAAATATTGTCTAATAGTATATCTTTTTATCTTCAGATGAGCCTTTTGTGCACAGAGCCCATAAGTTAATTAGGGGTGATTTCCTTTCTTCATATATATATGAAATGCTTTCCAATACATAATGCATTCATTCATTTTCACACATTCAACAAGTACTTACTGAATATGTAATGTCTAAGAGCCAAGCACTGTTATAGGTACAGACGAGAAAGGAGTAATCAAAATAAAGTCCCTGGTCTCAGGTAACTTCCTTTCTAATGTTGGACACCATCTAGTCCATTCGGGCTGCTCTAACAAACTACCGTAGCCGGAATGTCTTAAACAACAAACATTATTTCCCATAGTCCTAGAGGCTTGGGGAGTCCAAGATCAAGGCACTAGAAGATTCAGTGTCTGGTGAGAGTCCACTTCCTGGTTCATAGACAGTCATCTTCTTGCTATGTCCTCAGGTGGCTGAGAAAAAAGGAGGGAGCTCTCTGGGGGTCTTTCATAGGGGCCCTAATCCCATTCATGTGGGCTCTGCCCTCATGACCTATCACCTCCCTAGGTCCTCATCTCCTAACACCATCACATTGGGGGTGGGGATTTCAACATGTGAATTTTGGGGAGACGCAAATATTCAGTCCATAACACACACTAACATTTACCATGTCAAGCATGGGAAGAAGGAATAAGCTAAACATAAACACAGATTTTTCTCTTCTTCAGTTCTTTCCCTTTATGCTCTATGATTGACCCGACAAAAACAAGCTCTAAGCAGAGTTGAAAAAGAAGAGCTGTTTTTCATCAGCTCCATTTGCTTCCCTTTTGCAACCTCTCTTTATTCTCATTTGCCCCAATCCTTATCCAACCTGAACCCTTGAGCCTCTGGTCTGAAGGGCTGCCAAGGTCACTCATCATGTCACTCCATTCTAGATCTCTCTCCCTGGCAGTGACAAATGCTCTGTGTGATTCTTGATTCCTTCCTGATTTTAAAATGTACCTCTCTGTTCTTCTCTCTTAAAATGATTCTGGATAATATTTTAACTTGATACATTGTTTTGATAAGAATGTTATGAGCTAAAAATGAATTAATAACTAACTACTAAGGAACATAGAATAATCATTCTACTAAATAATTCTATCTGAAGAATTTTGATATGCATTAGATTTGAATATAATGCTAGACTCTGCTCAGACTCTGTTCATAATTTACAGACTTTTGCATGTACAACAAATCTGTCCCAGTAATTTCAAGGTGATCAGTCTCCTGGAAACCAAAGATGGACTCACCAGATGAGGAGTAGATTGAATAAGCAGAAGTTTGTCATCCACTGTTTGTGACAGAGTCACCAATGAAGGGCTGCTCTTAATTGCCAGATCAAGGATGCGAAGTGCAACACAACGTGGAAAAGTTATTCTAGCATAAACACATACAGGAAATATTCATGCAAGATTTAATCTTGCCATAGTGAAAGGCCTTAATACGTCTTATATAGAAACCCTGAGGGTAGAGCACCATGAGACTTTCTCCCATCTGCCCTGTGCCACCAGAGGGTGTTAATGTCTTCTCCGTTGCCGTCTCAACTTCCCCTGACACATGCAAACACACACACACTTTGGACCTTATCCAATAACAGAACTAGACAGGGCTGACTATTCAACAATCCCAAACACAAGCCAAGTATAAGACCTAATGGGAAGATGCAAGGTAATTAAAAGGATGAGGCGCTAAGGGAGACAGTCTGTGATGAAAATGACTGCCAGAGGTTAGTGGGTGACCACATGAGGTGCTCCAAGAATTTAAACCTAAAACCATGTGCATTTTGGATAAAATTTAATAGAATAGAAAATCATTTCCATACTTCTACCCCTCTGTGGCCACAAACACAAAGTAAAGGCTTACCTGTCTATGTCGGTTTTCCCGGCTGGTTCGCTCACATGATTATGGACTTTAATTCTCTTCTTTCTTCAATAAGGGCAAACGGGCTGGAAGCACAGGCAGCAGGGAAGCAGATGCTCCCATCCAAGCCTGTGAACCTGCATATATCTAAATCCATATCTGTATCTAAATCAAAATATCCATTATTCTGAAGGAAAGAATGTTCCACCATATCATTTAAGTTGTTAACAGAATGTGCCAATGAGGAAAAATGGACTTAGCACAAATTATAATTTAGTTTAGAAAATGCTTTCAAGTGAAGTGCACAGTACGCATAGTAATGATTTCACAGCTCGAGTCCTTTTGTGAGAACAGTATTTGAGATAAATTCTTTAACCAGAGAACCAGAATTATGCTATGCTGGAAATTTACCTCGTTGGTTTCCTTCCAAAATCTCCCACAGGGGATGTCACCTGGGTGGTGTTTTGGAAGTTCAAGTTATTTGGCAAGAATTCTTAAAAATTCTTAATGGAAGATGAATTACTTTTGGAAAAAAATGAAAGCCGTATGCAGGAGTCACATGGTAGAGTGGTAGATGGGCCAGAGAAGATGCGATTAGGAGGTACCCTCTTTTGTACCCTAGGCAGATGACTTGAAACCACTGGCCCTAAATCAGTTTGAAACTCCTGTGTTCTTTGTTACCCCAGGTGCTAAAAGCTAAAGTGTTTCTGAGTTTTTAAGAAGAGGCCAAAGTCTGGGGATGATAATTTTGAACCATGAAAAATGTATTAGGCAAATGCTTTAAGTGTGAAAATTGAGAAACAAAACATAGGTTTGTAGGGGAGGAAAAATAATTTTCCCCTTACCATTCTGATTTCTTGGCTGAGACCCCTGTAATAAAAGACAGCTTAACAAGAGAAAAACAAACAGCAGTTTATTAGCATGTACACCTCATGTGCACACGGGAGATACCCAGGGGAAAATGAGTAATTCAAAGAAGTGGCTTAGAATTCATGCTTAGGGGGCCAGTTGAGTGGTTAAGCCTGTGGGCTCTGCTTCAGTGGCCCAGGGTTTTGCCATTTCGGATCCCAAGTGCAGACGTGGCACCACTCATCAGGCCACGCTGAGGCGGCATCCCACATAGCACAACGAGAGGGACCTACAACTAGAATATACAACTATGTGCTGGGGGGCTTTGGGGAGAAGGAAAAGAAAGAAGATTGGCAACAGTTGTTAGCTCAGGTGCCAATCTTTAAAAAAAAAATTCAGGCTTAAATACCATCTTAATAGGGAAAGGGAGGTAGGCCTTTTAGGGGAGAGTAAGTGATTTTTAGGAAAAATGTGCCCTTAAAAGAATCAATGGAAGGTATGATGGTTTGTGACAGTTTGTCTGGCTGTGCCGTCGACTTCTAGTCTTGTCTCTTCCCTGGTTGATGAGACTCCCGGGGAGGAGATTGATGATGATTGAGTTCCTCTTGGAGGATCTGTCTTTAGGCAGATATGGGGAGTTCAGAGAAAGCCTCTTCCTGCTTTCGCTGTTTTCCCAGTGCCTATAGCTCTAAATATCAATTTATGAAAGCAGTATATTTTGAGGTGGCATGTCCTGATCTCCTACAGTCATATTTTGGAGTGGCATATTCTGCTACCCTTCAGGTTCCAGAGAGTTTCCAGAACACTTCTCTGAAAGTGAGGTATGAGCTGAAAGTGAAGGATGTGTCAATCTTGGTGCATGATTCAATACTGGTTTTTGAGTAAGTCTTTGGAAGAATGGAAGGTGATAAGGACATGTATGCCAAGTTTTCATCACTCATTCTACTAGAGGGCTGAAAGATTTTGAATTAAGTAATGGGTTTATTAAAAATGTATGCAATGTAGAGGGGACCATGGAACTTGACCAGAAAACCGGTATAGTTCAAAGAATTGTTTGCGAGGAAGCATTTATTGCCAGAATCTGTAAATCAAAATCAATGATAAAATTAACTTGAGTGCCCTCTTAAATTTCTCACATAATGCAATTAACTTGGGTGGAGGAGAAGCTGAGAACACAGCAAATTTTTGAAGCCAAATAGATTGACGGGAGTGGTGACTCAGCACCAAGCTTGTGCCTTAGTGAGAGGAGCAGAACTTTTAGAAAGACAAGTCAGTGGGACTTGAGAACCTCCAAACTCCACCTTGGGAAGGGAGGTCAGGCATCAAGACAGAAGACTTTGTCTAAATTCCAGGCAAAGATGGTCCAGTTCTTGTCACCAACGTGAGTAAACTCATGTGGTCTCCAAGTACACACTGCCAGGTAATGGCATTTGTGTTGCAAATTATGGGGAATGTTTAGAGCAATCTCCAAAAGAGCGTATGGCCCTTGCCTGGGTCTTGCAGATCACTGGTTCAGCCTCACTTCACAGCTCTGTGACCCCACCCCAACTCCACTCTACTCTCAAGGTTCCTTCCCCATGGATTGGTAGAATGTGCTGATTCAGACAAAGTGAGTACCTTGTCAATTTATGGGGAACATACCAAGTCACTATAAATTTTTCAGTAATTTTATCAGTATATCTCACCAATTTCTCCTGACAAAACTTGCTAAGGTCCAGCCTCTGTGGCTTGAATGCAAAGATAAAAGTACAATAGTTGATTGTGGTCAGCATGGAATTTCCTGGGAAGGTTTTGAGGGTGGTGGAATGAATGCTGAATACTTTTGTGGGGTATGACTTTGAAAGCCTTCCTGAAGTAGATACATATTCATTAGCACCAGTTTCTTTCAAGAGTTTGCACACTACTATCACAAACTAGTTATGAGAAGAATTTAGCCACACTCCCAAAATACTCCAGCAATGCTAAGACATACCATATCTAGATGTAGGAAAACAAAGGGAATCCATTTGCAACTCAATAGCCAATGGCTTGTAGCCAGCCTTTCCCACTCAGGGGCCCAAGGAACTGAGTATGAACAACTTTAACTTCATGGTTTGCCAGCTCCCGAGCCACAGAATTTTCTCTCCATGAGGGAACACGTGCTGTGCAAAAGAGGAGTGTCATCAAATAATACAAAACCTTGAATCCACGCAGGAAAGTTCAAAGATCAATTATTTACAAAGAGATCAGTAATTTGAGATTTTTTAAAATAAATATCCATAACAGCTAATTCTCCAAGTTGGTGTTTTTGTTCATTCTTGATGATAAAAGAAATCCAGAAATTCAGAGAAGCAGGGATGGGTGTGTTATATACTTAAAACAAACAAAACAAAAGAACTAATAAAGATAAATACAATGCAAATGGAAAGGTTATTTGGGGCACCCTAAGCAAATAAAAACTAGTGGCCCATGTCTTACAGAGTTTTCTCTAGAAGCAAAGCCTGAGATGACAACTCTTGTTCAAATAATTTATTAAGAAATTGCTCTCAAGAGAAAAGGATCTAGGAATACAAATTTGAGTAAGCAAAAAAAAGCCCAAGCAAGAACATGTCCTTAGGTGGAAACTAGCTTTAGTCAGATCCCACAGGAAAGCTCTGGAACAGCTCTTGAGATCACAAGCTCAATCTTACCTTAAGGAGAGAGGGGGTAAGAAGGACATAGCCAACTGATCAAGGTTGCTCCTATTTAGCCAAGGACAATTCTCTGGAAAAGGAGAACCTATTCATCATTGTCACCCAACCCTCACATCGCCGGAGGGCTGGGTGCACTAGCTGGCAAAGGAGATCCCAGCAGAGCACCAACTGTATCCACGATTCTTCACCCCTTGTCTACGTGCTTCTCACATTAAGTTCACTCCATCCGGGAAGAGTGTCTCCAGGACTATCACTAGTCACAATTCCTGGGGAAACTTCAGAGGAGAGTTAGTAGGTTGAACTATGGTTCCTAAGGCTTTGGGTGGTCCTGAGATAATAACCGATAGTCAACACGGCACGTTCTAGCTTCCCTTCCCCTTTGGCTGGTACTATGTGACTTGCTTGTTGGGTGAATCCAGACCCTCACCACTCATCTTGAGGTCCTGGGTACTATGTCCTTATCAGGCTGTAGTTGTAGAACCTGACTATTTCCAGTTTCCACTGGGCCTAAGGGACCAAGAGATAGCCTAGTAGATCACTTTAGTGCCCAAAATACTCCCGCTTGTCACTCTTATTTAGTAGCAGCCCTACCTCCTATTGATGACTAGGTCTAATATCATGCCAGTAAGGTAACTCTTTTCTCTACTCACTTTCTTCCCGGCACAAGAAGTCCCAACTGACAAGGCAGCAGCAGGAGACACTAAGGTGGCTGCCTATGATCCCTGCCAACTGTGTTCACGCCTTTGTGTAAATTTCTCTCCTTGGGTGTGAATGGGGCCTGTGATTTGCTTTTAACTAATAGAATATACCGAAGTATTGGCTGTGTTTTTGTTTTCTAGGGCTGATACAACACATTACCGTAAACTGGATGGCTTAAAACAGCAGGAATTTATTCTCTCACAGTTATAGAGTCTAAAAATCCAACAGCAAGGTGTTGGCAGAGCCATGGTCCCTCTTAGGCTCTAAGGAAGAATTCTTCCTTGCCTCTTCTTGGCTTCTAGTGGTTGCCAGCAACCCCTGGCATTTGTAGGCTTGTAGCTGCATCACTCTGATCTCTGCCTCCGTCATCACATGCCCTTCTTCTTTATATGTGTCTCTGTGTCTTCACATGACCTTCCGATAAGGACACAGTTATTGGATTTAGGACCTACCCATATCCAGCATGACTTCGTCTTAACTTACTGCATCTGCAAAGACCCTATTTCCAAATAAAGTTATACTCTGAGATTCCAAGTAGACATGAATTGGGGAGGGGCACTATTCAACCCAGAACAGTTGTCATTTCCATGATTATGCTAGAAAGATTATGCTCCTTGATGGCTTGATGAAGTAAGCAGCCATTTTGGAGAAGCCCAGGTGTCAGGAAACTGTGAGCAGCCTCTAGGAACTGTGGGAGGCTTCTAAGAGCTAAAGACCATCTCTAGCTGACAGCCAGCAAGAAGCTGAGGACCTGAGTCCTACAACCACAAGGAAATGGATTCTCCCAACAACTTTAGTGAATGTTATGGTTGAATCGTGTTCCCCAAAAAGGATATGTTGAAGCCCTAACCGTCAGCACCCCAGAATGTGATGTCATTTGGAAATAAGGCTATTGCAGATATAATAGTTAAGATAAGGTCATGCTAGAGTAGGGTAGGCCCTTAATTCAATATGACTGATGTCCTGAGAAGAAGAGGAGACACGCAGGGAGAAGATGGCCATGTGAGTACAGGGGCAGAATTTGGAGTGATTCATCTACAAAACAAGGAATGCCGAGGATTGCCAGGAAACACCAGAAGCTAGAAGAGGCAAAGAAGGATTGTCTTCTACAGGTTTCAGAGGGAGCACGCTCTGCTGCCACCCTGATTTCAGACTTCTAGCTTCCAGGACTGTGAGACAACACACTTCTGCTGTGTAAGCCACCCAGTGTGTATATTTTGTTATGCCAGCCTTAGGAAACGAATATAGTGAGCTTTGAAACACGTTCTTCCCCAGGCAAGCCTCCAAATGAGGATGCAGCCTGGCTGAGACCTTGACTGAAGCCTTGTGAACTCTAAGCAGAGGACCCAGCTAACCCATGTGTAGACTCCTGACCACAGAAACTGTGAGATAATAAATGAATGCTGTTTGAAGTTGCTCAGTGTGTGGTAACTTGCTATGCAGCAATTCTGAACCTGCGTCTTCACCAATTGGAGATACTGTACCATATAATGGCCATTTTAAAAAATGCACGTACTTCATTTTGAAGGTTAAAATCCCATTATTAAACCATGTTATCTCCAAGCTGGTGCCTCCACTATGTCTTCAAGAGGTTGGCAACTTCTAGATAGTGTAGTTTGCGGTAGAACCAGCGGATCTCACGGTGCACCTTTGTCGTAGGGCAGGCCTCTTAGTCCACAGCAATGTTTTACAGGATCTTGTTGGAGGATCAGATCCTGAGAGCCCTTGCATAGTAGTTCTGGCTGAGAAACTAAGCAGGGAAAGCAAATCCATATGTGGAATATGTGTCAAACCTGGCCAGTATGAATCTTTGCCTTTCCAGAATAAAAGGGATCTGATATAATCAACTTGCCAGTAGCTGACTGATTAGTCTCCTTGGGGTATGGTACACTTTTGAGGGATCACTGTTGGTCTCTGTTTCTGGTAGATCAGATGTTCAGCAGTGGTATTATATGAGTCAGCCTTAACAAGAAGGAACCCATGCTGTTGGGCCTGTGCTTTGCATCCATCCCTGCCTCCATGTCCACTCTGGCCATGAGCTCTTAAAGGAACTGGCATGCTCCAGGACAGAGGCTGTGACATGAACTGGCCAAGTCCTTCTATCTACTTATCTCTTCCACAGTGAGCACCAATGTATCTGTTCAGTTTTTCTTATTTTTGTTTTTATTATTTAGCCTGCATTCCTACGAGTTGCTTCTGTGCCTTCGTGGCTTAATGATCGGTCAATGATTTCAGCCTTAAGACTTCAACCTTTTGCCAGTTCCTCTTTGTGAGTTGGTGAACACATTCAAAATTGAAGCCAGCTACAAATCCTTCAGAAGAATATGGACAGCTAATGTGTTGCCCATCTTTATCTAGTAGACTCAGTCAAGCAGACCCATTTCTTTGAGCCTTTAGAGTCCTTCTTCCACATTTTGCCTACAGCAGTCTAGTATCTCTACTTCATTTACTGCAGGCCATTGCTTTCAAGAGCCTTCTTGCAGCATATTGGAATCAAATCCTGGAGGTCTGCCTAAAATGTAAAGTCTCCATATTGACAAACTCTCCCGTATCTAGCTTCCTCTTGACCCAACAGCTCATGTATACACTCTCAGGCATTCTCTTCTGGTTCATCCCAATGCATAGTGCCTGTCTTTTGAGAACCCTCATGCCAGTTAATCATTGTCTGTAATCAACAGTGAGCATGAGCATGAGCATAGCCTCCTGAGTGAGGTGGCTTCTATTTGGGTGAGATTAATTCTTTCAAGAAGGAGGCAGCTGACATCATTACACTTGGCTGATGAGTGCATCTGAGAAAATGGCACCTGGGCGGAGCACCAACAGCATTCACTTTATCCTCTACCCACTGGGGAAGCTTGCAGGGAGCTGCATGGGGTTCAGACACTCCCCAATCCCCACTCTGCTGTGTACTGTGAATGCTCCAGAATCATTATTTGAAATTGAAGTTTTGAACTGTTTGTGCATTATGGATTCCATGTTTGTGCTTACTATTACAAACACTGAGGCTGTGTTAAGACAAACTGCACCACACCTCCTTGCATATTGTGTCATATTGAGAGAGTTGTCTTTTTCTGTTTTTAAAATATCTAAATTGCCTTTCAATTGTCCTATCTAAGGCCAGAAAATTCCCACTGAAAAGTAATCCCTTTCTGACGTACAGAGTAGAAGCCACCTTACAGAGTAGCCCAAGATGTAAGTTGATTGGTTATTTGAAATTGTTATTTGAAGTAACAAAAAAGAAAGGATATGTAAATCTCTTAAACATTTTATTTTGGTTTAAAACATATAAATGTACATTTATTTGCCAATTTGGGAATAAGACCTTTCCTTTTAGTGTGGGGTCTGTGTCTGTCTCTCACACGCAAAATACATCCAGTTCTATGTTTTCAAAAATAGAATGATGAGAGTTCTAATTCAGAAATTCCTATATTTTATAAATTTTCCAAGCCTTTAGAGTTGCCTGTCCACTTTAATTGAACAGCAACTTTTTTAGCAACTCATTATTATTGACACTTCAAAAGCATTTATAGCAACAACCCTTTTCCATTATATACTTGCTCATTTGTTTATGCAATATTTAGTTGAATTACATAATTACAGTGATAATTATAGTGATGTAATGGGTCTTGGGAAAAGTGCAACTCACTCTTGGTAAACACGTGATTCAACCGATAAAAGCAACAGAGCACAGCATAGTGGAGATCAGGCTCCTGGCCAAATGTATTCACCAAGTCAGCATTGTCTGCTAATCTGTACAGTACGTTATTTGGAGGTCAAGAGAGCATCTGTTGTACTCTTCTCTTTACCATCTTGGAAAACAAGGGGCATGTTCTGACCTGACATTTACATCCTGAGGTCCCATGTACACTAACAGGAACTCCTCCTCAGTGGAGACCTCCCCCAGTGTCTTCTTAACCTCACTTTCCTCAGAGTTACATTTTTCACGTTTATTTATTTATTTATCTAGTTCAGTGCTGGAACATTTTTTTTTCATTCAAAACCTTATAAACAATCACAATAGATTAAAAAGAAAATTCTGATTAAAGAAGGGACTTTGCATCTCATTTATTTTAAGTCTCATTTGCCGAGGAAAGCGGCCACTGAGTTGTAGGGGAACCACTTTGATACCACAGCTCTAAAGGATAGCTTTATTTCATAGTTCTTCAAGTTATATTATGCTGTCGCCTGTAGAATATTACTCTTTTTATAGACTCAAATCTCTTATACCAAAAGTGGGGGTTTTCTGTTTGTTTTTTGTTTAGTAAACTGTGAAAGGTGCGGGTTGGGGGATGACAGTTGTTAGAGATCTTCTTTGAGTAGAATGTAAAAATAACTAGAGAAGAAGTGCGAGTCTTTTTCGGGGTGAACGTTATATTGCTGTCTAAACCGTGTTCTTCTTTTAACTCTGTCCTTGAAAGCTCAATCTAATTGTCATAAAAGATAGTGGCTTCAAGACTTGGAATCTGTGCACTCTGGATCGTCAGTGTCCTTGAGATCTAAGACTAAGTGTGTTTTATAGCTTTACACTCTTCTTGCCATAGTTCTGACGGTAGCAAAATTGGAGTATTGCACCACATAATGAAGATAGTAAGGAAGGGCTATCTGTGAATTGCTGCTAAGGATTTGTTGGAGGAGCCAGCATTTGACAGAGGCTTCTGGACTTAGAATCAAGGAATTTTCAGCTATAAAGGGCTTTAAAATCACTGATTCCCCAGAGGTAGTAAGTGACGTGCACACAAGCTAGTAAATGGCAGAAACTATGATTTGTCTTAGGTCGTCTTTAGTGCTCCTTCCTCAAGGCAAAGGCCCTTCACCTTTTCTGTCGTCATTGTTGTTCTTGGTCTCCTTTGTGAATGCCAGGAAAATAATGAGCCCAGTCCTTGAAAAAATATACACACCCAAACATACATCGAAGTTTACCTATGTCATCTGGCTGGGAATCTCAATTTACTTGCCCATGGATCAAGTTTGAGCATGACAGAAGAATTCCTTTATTCAAGGTGCCAGTGAGAGAGCAGAATATTGTAGATTCAGTCTATTTTTAGTGAGATCTACAGTGCTAAGATGTTCAAGGACAGCTTATTTTTCTACGTTAGAGAAAAGTCACGTATATTCTTGGTGATCCAAAGTTCACGTGGCCACAGGGATCAGCGATGCGGCACCACAAACAACGTAAGCAGCCCAGGGAGAAAATGGGAGAGTTAGCTAATTGTATTGTGACCAAGGTCAGCTGTTACCTAGGGATGGTATCTTAAAATTCTACCTACAAAGATACTCTAAAAAAAAGAGAAAAGTGCAGCATAACTTTCTAACAGATGAGTTTTAAAAAGTCATTACAAAGGAATAAAGGTTGAAAGATATATTTGCAACCTACATTTGACAATCCTTTAAGGAAGCTATTGTGACCATGAAGGAAGTCATCAGATCAGAAGTACGGCAAGTCTGGTAAAAGATGGCCAGGCAACAGGAAGTGATGACCACATTGTAGTATGAGGAAATAAGGCAAAATAATGGAAGATATAAAGAAAAACTAAAGCTGAAGGAAGACTCAAAACCACAATTCAAGAACATTTTCCTGACTTAAAAGAAAATTTTTATCTATAAATTGAAAAGGCACGTCATATACGCAGGAATATTCAGCCCAAATTCTTAACTTTGAAATATATTCTAGTAAAATCATTGGCCTTTAGCATTAAAGAAAGAATACTTTGGACATCCAGGTGAAAAGAATAAGTCACTTATAAAGGAAAATAAATCAGGCAGGCGTTACACTTTTTCCCAGCAACAATCAGTGCCAGAAAACAGTGGAGCGGCACCTACAGGAGATTTAAGAGAAGAAAGTATGAATCTAGGATTTCGTGCCAAGCCAAGTTGTCTGTTACATGTAAGCACTGCACATGGCTTTGGACAGGAGAGAGCTCAGGGATTGTTATTGACAGGAGCCTTTCCTGAGGAAACTGGAGAACAAGTTCTCTCTTTCAACACGAAATATTTCACTTCACTCTCTGCTGCTGTGCGTGGTTTCTGAAGATAAGTTCGCTGTGATTCTTATCCTTGCTTCTGTATGGGTAATGTGGTTTTTCTTCTTTGGTTTCCTTCAAGATTTTAGTCGTTGTCTTGCATTTTCTGCAGTTTGAATATAATATTCCTAGGTGAAGATTTTGGGTATTTATACTGCTTACTGTCCATTAAGCTTCCTGGATCTGTGGTTTGTCTATCAGTAATTTCGGAAAATTCCCAATCATTATTGCTTCAAACATTTATTCTGTTCCGATTTCTATTTTTCTGGCATTACCATCACACATATGTTACATCTTTTGCAATTCTCCCATAGTTCTCAGATGTTCTATTCCATCTTTTTCATTCTTTCTCTCTTTACATTTAAGTTTTGGAGGTTTCTATTGACATTTAGTCAAGTTCGCTGGTTCTTTCGTTGGTCATGTCTAGTCTACTGAGTAGTCTTCATTTCTGTTACAGTGTTTTTGCTTTCTAGCATTTCCATTGATTCTTTCTTAGAGTTTCCATGTCACTGCTTACATTACTCATCTGTTCTTGAGTGCTGTCCACTTTTCCCATTAGTGACCTTAGCATATTGCTTATAGTTATTTTACATTCCCAGTCCGATAATTCCAACATCTCTGCCATATCTGAGCCTGGTTCTAATGCTTCCTCTATCTCTTTAAACTGTGTTTTTCATCTCTTAGTATGCATTGTAATTTTCTGGTGAAAGCCAGAAAAGATGTACTGGGTAAAATGAACAGAGATAAATAGGCCTTATATGCTTTATATCTATGTGGCTAAGAGTTAGGATGGGTTTAATGTCTGCTGTAGCTATAGGTGTCAGAGGCTAAAATGTCCTCTGGTGTCCTTGTTTTTATCTGTCGTTATCTGGAGATTTCCTTAGAGACTTCTTCTTAAATAAAGTCTGAGACATGCAGATCTTTTGGTTGTATCCACCATTCTTATACATGAGCCTGCAGTACTGGGTCCAGCAGAGCTTACTGCTCCTGGGCTTTTCCTCTGGTAAGCCATGATTCTCTGCATCTACCTGTCTGAATCTCCAATTTTTGAGGTAGTAGTTTGCCATGTGACCTCAATTCTCTGATGGAACTAAGAGGAGTTGCTGATCCTCAGTTTGTTTAGCTTTTTTCTTGTGAGGATGGCAGTGACAACTTCTAAGCTCCTTCCGTGCTGGACTAGCAACCAGTAGACAAGCTCTCTCAAAAGAAGGAATAACCAGGGAAATTTGGACAAAGAACTGGTCGTGATCATTGAATACATATATTCAGATCCAAGAACATTATAGGAATGATACAACCATCAAAACTGGGGAAAGATGACAGTAACATAAGCATGACAATTGCTTCAACTGTAATAGCTTAGAGACAAAGGTAACATTTAAAGCTGAAAATTTATTTAGCAAGAACATAAATATATATATTTAACAATAGAAATAAACATGTATTCAACAATAGAAGTATAAATACCAAGAAAAATCATACAACTAGCTAAAATTGGGTGGAAATGGAGAAATAAATAGCCACCTTTAAAGAAAGCGTAGAATACGGTTATTGCAAAAAGGTAGGATTTGAATTAAAGGTAACCACTAGAGTTAAGATACAAACCTTCCTAAATATCAAAAATACTCCTTTTTAAAAAGATAGTGTGAGAATGGCCCTGTGGCCCAGTGGTTGGGTTTGTGTGCTCCGCTTCAGCGGCCCGTGGTTTCGCCAGTTAGGATCCTGGATGCTGACATGGCACCGCTCAACAAGCTATGCTGAGGTGGCATCCCACATGCCACAACTAGAAGGACCCACAACTAAAAAAATATACAACTATGTACCAGGGGCTTTGGGGAGGAAAAGGAGAAATAAAATCTTTTAAAAAAAGATAACGTAAAAAAAAGATAATACAAGCCTTCATAAATTTCCTAGAAGAGGTAGACTTAACAGGCATCTCACAAATTTTGCCATTTATGTTTCCATAATTGTTGGTCTGAAATTTTATTATTTAAAATTTGAGACCTGCTTTGGGACGGTTAATTTTTATAAGTGTTCCATATATGCTGAGGAGAGCTTATATTTCCTCTCCAACTGATGGATCTAAGTACATCAAATTAGCCTTGGTAATTGTGTATGTAAACCTTTTCAATGATTTGTAATCTTTCTGAAATGTCAATAATAGAAGAATGTGAAATCTCCCCCAAATAATGTAATTTTGTCAATTTTTCTACTTAGCTCTCTTAATTTGCTTTTCAGATATTGAAATTATTTTATGAGTTGTATACTGCCTAAAATTATTAAATCTTCCTGCTAAATTAAACTTTTACCTTTTCCATAAAAATGCTGTCTCAATACAACTTTATTATACACTTATAGTTTGTCAGCTATTTTCTGACAGCATATTAAAGACATTGTTATCTTTATTCTGGTTTCCATTGTTTCTATTGAGAAGTCTGCCATCAGTTTGGTTTTTCTCTCTGACTGTTCTTAGGATATACTCTTGTCTTTGATATTCTGGAGATTCACTACAATGTACGAAAATGTCAATTTCTTCGTATTTGTTCTGCTCTCTAATTATTGAACTTCAAGTGTTTTGGGATTTATGATTTTTATCAGTTTTGAAAATTCTCATCCTTCACCTCATTTAATCTCTCTTTTTACTGCCTGCAAGATAATTTTATCAGAAATATTTTCTGTTTTACTAATTTAACATTGAATTGTGTCTACTTAGCTACTTAATGAAACCATTTAGGGTTTGTTAGTAATATTTTAAGAATATAATAAGTATCCCCCAAACCACAACTTGAAACAAAAGCTGGGAAACTGACAACAATCCTCATGCAATCACATGGGCATCCTCCCCATCCTGTTGTCCTTCCTCCCACTGTCTGAAGTAAACCATGTTTGTAATCTCCTCAATTTCCATTTTATATGGTCTTATTGAATTTTTTTTGTATTTCAAAATAACTTTTATTTTCAGTATATAATTTTATAAAAATATATTATGCTATATGCATTTTGGGGGGCTACTCTTTAAATAAATATTATATGGCCATCTATTTAGCTTTATATTATTTATTCTATCTTTAATATACTTATTTTTAAATTTACATGCAGTGAAATTCACATTTTTTTACAATTCAATGAGATGGGACAAATGCAAAGAGTCATGTAACTATTGTGGAATCAGGATACAGAACAGATCCCTCATCTCCAAAAATTCTTTTACACTGTTTAATTTTCATTAGATCCATTCCTTGATCTTAATCTCTGGTGACCGCCTCTCTCTTTTCCATTTCTATTGTTTTGTCTTTTCCAGAATTTCATGTTAGTTGAATCATATAGTAAGTAACTTCTTGGCTCTAGTTACTTTCGCTTGGCATAATGCATTTCAAGAGCCATTCAAGTTATTCTTTTCTTTTTATTGCTGGTTGTATTCTGTTGCACACAGATACCAGAGCTTTATCCATTCACCCCTTGAAACACATTTGGTTATTTCCAGTTTGGGGCCATTATGAATACAGCTGCTATAAACACAGGCATTTTGTGTGAATGTAAATTTTCATTCTCTAGGGTTAATACATAGGGGTGGGATTATTTAATCTAATGGTAAGTGTATGTTTAATTTTTTAAGAAATTATCAAACTGTGTCCCAGAGTGGCTCTACCACTTTGCATTCACATCAGCAATGTATAAGTGATCCCATCTTAAAACTTTTTTTTAAATATAATATTACAAATTAAACTATAATGATTAGTCTTCTTGCATACTTAGTCTACACCAGTCACTCTGCATGAAGAAAGAGCACACTAGATAGAGAACTGAGTCATTCCAGTAAAGAATAAATCAATTGTGGTGTTTCAATCACTTTCTGCTTTTGAGTTTAACTTTGTCTTTATAAGGCTGCCATGTTGCTCAACTGCAAATGGCACCACTCACATCATAGTCTATACTTTTGCTCCAAACACTGTTTTTTTTTTATTTTTTAATTTTTTTTAAAGATTTTATTTTATTTTTTCCTTTTTCTCCCCAAAGCCCCCCGGTACATAGTTGTATATTCTTAGTTGTGGGTCCTTCTAGTTGTGGCATGTGGGACGCTGCCTCAGCTTGGTTTGATGAGCAGTGCCATGTCCACGCCCAGGATTTGAACCAACGAAACACTGGGCTGCCTGCAGCAGAGCGTGCGAACCCAACCACTCGGCCACGGGCCAGCCCAAACACTGTTTTTATGTCTTTAACGAATGTACACAATGAGCAGAACCATCATGTGGGTGTATTTGTAATTTTTGTTAATTTTCTACCATAATATACTATCAAAGCAGATAAAACAATCAAAAACAGTTCCTAAAACCAATTTTGAAACCTTTAAAATGTGTATATAATATGAATTTTCACAGCAGCTTAAAACTATTTCCTAAAACGTGTTTACTAAAAAATCTGTGGCACGTGATGTTAATATGTTTAATTTGGAGTATGTAGTGAAAGGGAGCATCTTTGGTTAAATGAGTGTGGAATAACATAGTTAAACAAATGTTTTCACTTCTTGTACTATGCAGAGACTTTAATATTTTATACTATCTTATATTAAAGAGAGAGCTAGCCAAAAGACCATTTTCCAACTTACTTCATCTTGAGAACTTTCTTAGGAATTTCATAGAAAATTTTGAACTTGTAAGGAAATTAGAGAACCATTAGAGGAAAACTCACAGCCGCATTTATTCCTGGGGATCAGTTATTATCTGGCTCAGTTTAGTGTAGACCATGTGCGAATGGCATTACAAATTGAATGTGAAAAACGAAGTACCTGCAGGAATAAAGTGGATTGCTTAGAACATTTTTATCAAGAGAGGGTATTTGTAGATAGCACCAATGCATAATAGGTCATCAGCAAGTGTCAAAAACAATTGACAGAAGAGTTAGCATTTTCGGAGCTCTGGTTTTAGATGACATTTCTATTGACATTTTCTATTTTCTCTAAGGTTTCTATAGCCTGACAAGAGACAGCTCATACTCAGATAGTCAAGGATTTCCACCCCCTGGAGTGTCTGAGGTGTTAAATCTATTATGCTCAATTCAGGTGGTAGATTTTAAAAAGCACTACCCAGTGTAGCCTTGGGAGGCATTCACTCGACTCCTAAGATAAAGCCTAAAGCCTCTGTTGTGGACGAGTGAAATGGAAGAAACGTTTTAGATGTCTCCATGGGTAACCCAATGCTTTTAACTGTGTATTATTCCTCTGTAGGTGCTCTGGGCATGAAAAAAAAAATGTGTTTACAGGGTTTTGTTTGTTTGTTCCAAATAGAGATTTGACAACATTTGTGCCTACAGAAATTTATCACTCTGCAGCATACGTTAGACTTAAGGTTGCATGTCATTTAATAGTTTCTGTAACCCAGGATCCCTTTATCTATCTATCTATCATCCCTCTTTTTATTTCTGTCATTTTATAATGAACCACAATTTCTGAAATTAGAAGAGGCATAAAAACAGAGCCATGTATTGTCACATGCTTAACACAAACTTCTCTCTCTCTCAAACACACACACACACACGCACAGACACACATACAATTTTCAACTAATTAATCGTGTTCTTGAGCAGTCAGATCTATTTTCTAAGGCTTAAAGTACATGATAAAATACTCGATTATGAAACCGAGAAAAATTGAATTAATTTGTGTTCCAACTTCATTCACTGAAAGTAAGTGATATAACATGTATTTGAAAATGGAGTCTGGGTTAAATTTATAAATTTTCTTTTTAAAAGTCAGGGAACATCCAGACACAAGCTCAGTTCTAGTTAATATCTTTACAGGTCAAAACCAGTGTACATTACCCATTTCTCCCCAGTGTTCCTACTGTAATATGAAACTTGCTTATGATCCTTTTATCTTCTTTCTTTGATGATTTAACACACCAGTTCCTATAAAAATTAATACCAACAATGAGAAGAAGAAAGAGAAAAATAAAGAGAAGGGGAGTGGGAGGAGAAACAGCATTTATGGAGTGCTAAAAATTTACATGTCTTCACAATAGCTAATAGTCTTACTTTTTCTTTTATCTCTATGAGTAACATTCATAATTTAATATTATTTAACAATATTCAAAATTTAATTAAAATCTCACAGTGAATATTAACCATTAACATATTAACAATTGCTAGCAATATATTCTTAAGTGAAATTGTAAGTACTAAGTTGAAGAAAAGGAGGTAGCAAATTTACCTTTTGCCCCTAATATTTTTCTTATGTTGAATTACGAAGCATGAAGAATATATTCCTCTCTAACATCAATTCTTTGAAAAGACAATTAAAATAGGCAAACTGCTGGCAAAATCATCCAAGGAATGAAAGAAAAAGAAGGCCCAAATAGCCCAAATTAGGGATGAGGAAAGGGAAAACTCTAACAGGACAGACATTTGAAAAATAATAAGATGATATTTTGAACCACTTTATGCCACTAAGTTTGAAAACTCAAAGTAGCAATTTTTCAGAAAATAGTTTGTAGGAATTGGCCAAAGAAGAAATACAAAACTGAGTAACCCTGTTTTTCAGAGAGGTCAGCAAAATGCTCCACTTCAAAATCATTATTTCCAAGCACCATCTTGCAGGTAAAAGTGGCCACGTGACCCTTTTCTGCTTAAAGACACACGAGAGAAGTTTGGTGAGTTGTATGTTCTATGGATTTGAACAAATGTATGACACGTATCCACCGTTATAGTGTCGTACAGAATAGTTTCACTGGTCTAAAAATCCCTTGTGCTCCAACTACGCATTTCTCCCTCCTCCCTAACCACTAGCAACCACTGATCTTTTTATTGTCTCCAAAGTTTTGCCTTTTCCAGGATAGCAAATATAGTTGGAATCATACAATATGTGGCTGGATCATATGATAGGAATAGGCTTAGTTTTGCAAGAAACTATTAGAGTGTCTTCCAAAGTGGCTGTACCATTTTGCATTCCCACACAGAAGAAATGAGGGCTCTTCTTGCTCTACATCCTCGCCAGCCTTTGGTGTTGTAAGTGTTCCAGATTTGGGCCATTCTAAGAGGTGTGTAGTGGCATCTCATTGCTGTTTTGATTTGCATTTCCCTGGTGACATGCGATGTGGAGCATCTTTTCATATGCTTATTTGCTATCTATATGTTGTCTTTAGTGAGGTGTTTGTTAAGGTCTTTGGCTCACTTTTTAATCAGGTTATTACATTCTCATTATTGAGTCTTAAGAGTTCTTTGTAGCTTTTGGATAATGGTCCTTTACCAGATGCATCTTTTGCAAATATTTTCTCTGAGTTTGTGGTTTGTCTTCTCATTCTGTTGACATTGTTTCTCAGAGAGCAGAAGTTTTTAGTATTAATGAGTCCAGCTTATCAATTCTTTCTTTCCTGGATCTTGCCTTTGGTGTAGGATCTAAAAAGTCATCGCCAGACCCAAGGTCATCTAGGTTTCCTCCCATGTTAACTTCTAGGAGTTTTATAGTTTTGTGTTTTACATTGAGGTCTGTGATCTATTTTGAATTAGTTTTTGCTAAAGGGTGTACGATCTGTGTCTACATTCATTATTTTTGCATTGGATGTGCATTTGTTCCAGCACCATTTGTTGAAGAAACTATCTTTGCTCCATTGTATTGCCTTTGTTCCTTTGTCAAAGATCAGTTGGCTATATTTATGTAGGTCTGTTTTCAGGCTGTCTACTCTGTTCTATTGATCTACTTGCCTATTCTTTGATCAGTACCACACTGTCTTGATTACTATAGCTTTATAGGAAGTCTTGAAGTCAGGTAGTGTCAGTCCTCCAACTTTGTTCTTCTTCAATATTGTGTTGGTTTCTGGGTCTTTTGGCTCTGCATATAAACTTGAATCAGTTTGTTGATATCCATAAAGTAACGTGTTCCAATTTTGATTGGGATTTCATTGAATGTATAGAAAAATTTGGGCAGAACTGACATCTTGACAATACTGAGACTTCCGATCCATAAATATGGAATATCTCTCCATTTATTTACGTTTTCTTTGATTTTTGTCCATCAGAATTTTATAGTTTTCCTCATACAGATATTGTACATATTTTGTTAGATTTATACTTAAGTATTTTATTTTGGGGGTACAAATATAATTGGTTTTGTGTTTTTAATTTCAAATTCCACTTTTTCATCACCGGTATGGAGCAAAGCAATGGACCTTTGTACATTAACCTTGTATCTTGAAAATTTGCTATACTTGCTCATGAATTCCAGGAGTTTTTTGAGGGTTTTTATTGTTGATTCTTTCAGATTTTCTATATAGATAATCATGCCATCTGGGAAAAAAGACAGTTTTATTTCTTTCTTCCCAATCTGTGCACATTTTATTTTATTTTCTTGTTAAATTACATTAGCTAGAACTTCTAGTATGATGGTAAAAAGGAGTGGTGAGGGGGGACGTCTTTGCCTTTTACCTGATCTTATTGGGAAAGCTTCCAATTTCTCACCATTAAATATTATGTTAGCTGTAGGGTTTTTGTAGATATTCTTTGTTAAGCTGAGGAAGTTCCCCTCTATTCCTAGCTACCTAGAGTTTTTGTCATGAGTGGGTGTTAGATTTTGTTAGATGCTTTTTCTGCATCTATTGAGATGATCATGTGAATTTTTTGCCTTTAGCCTGTTGATGTGATGGATTATATGAAATGATTTTCAAATGTCAAACCAGCCTTACATACCTGGAAGTAATCCCACTAGGTCATGGCATAGATTTCTTTTTATGCATTGTTGAATTTGATTTGTTAATATTTTTGTTGAAGATTTTTGCATCTGTACTCATGAGAAATATTGGCCTGTAATTTTCTTTTCTTGTGATGTCCTTGTCTGGTTTTGGTATTAGGGCAAAGCTGGTGTCATAGAATGAGGTAGGAAGAATTCTTTCTGCTTCTATCATCTGAAAGAAATTGTAGAGAAAGGGCATAATTTCTTCCTTGAATATTCAGTAGAATTCACCAGTAGAATTCAACCTATCTAGGCCTGATGCTTTCTGTTATGGAAGGTTATTAATTATTGATTCAATTTCTTTAATGGACATAGGCTTATTCAGAGTGATTATTCCTTTTTGTGTGAGGTTTGGCATGTTGTGGCTTTCAAGAAACTGGTTCATTTGATCTGAGTTATCAAATTTGTGGGCATAGACTTGTTCATAATATTGTTTTATTTTCCTAATTTTAATATCCATAAAATCTATAGTGAAGTCTCTCTTTCATTTCTGATATTAGTAATTTTTATCTTTTTTTTTTAAGTTAGCCTGCCAGAAACTGATCAGTTTTGTTGATCTTTTCAAGGAACCAGCTTTTTGCTTTGTTTATTTTCTCTATTGATTTCTTATTTTCAGTTTCACTGATTTCTGTTCTAATTCATTTGCTTCTTTTCTTCTTCTCACTTTGAATTTAATATGCTCCTCTTTTCATAATTTCCTAAGGTGGAAACTTACATGACTGATTGTAGATGTTTCTTCTTTCCTAATATATGCATTCAATGCCATAAGTTTCCCTTGAAGTGCTGCACTCACTGTTTACATAAATTTTTGTTAACTTGTGTTTTCATTTTCATTTGGCTCAAAATATTTTTTAATTTCTCTTGAGATTTCTTCTTTAACCCCTGTGTTATTTAGAAGCATGTTGTTAATTCTCCACATTTTTGGGATTTTCTAGTTATCTTACTGTTATTGATTTCTAGTTTAATTCCACTGTGGTCTGAGAGCAGACTTTATGTGATTTCTACTCTTTTAAATTTGATAAGGTGTGTTTTATAGAACGTAATCTATCTTGGGGAATGTTTCAGATGAGCTTGAGAAGAATGCGTATTCTGGTGGTGTTGGATGAAGTGATCTACAGATGTCAATTATATCCAGTTAATTGATAGTGTTGTTGAGTTCAGACATGTCCTTACTGAATTTCTGCCTTCTGGATCTGATAGAGATTTCTGATGGAAAGGTGTTGAAATCTCCAACTATGATAGTGGATTCATCTATTTCTCTTTAAAATTCTATTAGTTTTTGCTTCACATATTTTGACTCTGTTGTTAGGCACATACACGTTAAATGTTATTGAATCTTATTGGAGAATTGACTTCTTTATCATTATGTAATGCTCTTCTTTTCCCCTGATAATTGTTCTTGCTTGAAGTTGGCTTTGTCTGAAATTAATATAGCTACTCCTGTTTTCTTTTGATTAATATTAGCATGGTATATTTTTCTCCTTTGATTTACTTTTAATCTATATGTATCTTTATATTTAAAGTGGCTTTTTGTAGGCAACGATATTTGGGTATTGTGTTTTGATTCACTCTGACAATTTCTGTCTTTTTATTGGTGTATTTACACTATTGATGTTTGAAATGGTTATTGATGTAGTTGGATTAATATCTGACATACTTGTTGTTCTTTTCTGTTTGTTTCCCTTGTTCTTTATTCCCATTACTGTCTTTCACCTTTTCTGCCTTCTATTGTTTTAATTGAGCATATTGTTATTCCATTTTCTGTTCTTTATTAGCATATTTTACTTTTTTTAGTTTCCTTAGAGTGATTTCCATAGAGTTCACCATATATATTTACAGCTAAGCCAAGTCCACTTTCGTATAACACTATACCACTTCACGGGTAGTGTAAGTACCTTACAATAAAATAATCCTAATTCCTACTTCTCATCCCTTATGTCACTGCTGTCATTCATTTCATTCATACGTTAGCAAAAATAAGCATATGTATATGCATAATATATATTCAGAAACATGCAAATTGAATACATTGTTGCTGCTGTTATTTAGAACAAACTGTTATCTGTTAGATCAATTAAGAATAAGAAAAGTAAAAGTTTTTATTTTATCTTCACTAATTCCTTCTTCAGTGTTCTTTCTTTCTTTATGTGGATCTGAGTTTCTGACCTGTATTATTTTTCTTCTCTCTAAAGGACTTCTTTTAACTTTTTTGCAAGACAGTTCTACTGGCAACAAATTCCTTCAATTTTTGTTTTTCTGAAAAAACTCTTTATTTTTCCTTCACTTTTGATGGATAATTTTGCAGGGTACAGAATTCTAGGTTGGTGGATTTTTTTTCTCTTGACACTTGAAATATTTCAACCCATGCTTTTCTTGCTTGCCCAGTTTCTGAGAAGTTTAATGCACTTTCCATTTCTAGAATTTGAATATTTTTATAGTTTTCATTCTCTGCATTGATTCTGTCTCTATTCACTCATTAAGGTAATATTTTCCTTTAATCCCTTGAACAGACTTTCATTTCATTAATTGGATATATTTATAATAGCTACTTTAAAGCTTTTTCTGCTAAATCCAACCGTTAGGTAACCTCAGAGGTGCTTTTTAGTGACTGTTTTTCAACCTGATCATGGGAAACATTTTTCCATTTCTTTGCATGCTTTGTAATGTTTGACTGCATACTGGAGATTTGAGGTAATATGTTGTTAAGTCCTCAGACTCTGTTATCTTCTTCTAAAGAGTGTTTAGTTTTGTATTAGTATAAGACTCAATTATTGGCTGATCACCTGAACTTGGTTACACTTGATTTTTCATCTTCTTAGGGCTAATCTGCAGAAAGTCCATTGTGTGGCCCAAGCCCTGTTTGGCATAGAGTCCTAGCAAGTTGTGGCAGTCTCACTGTTTTTCTATGCAGACAAATGTTGGAGTTTAGAGCATCCAAAGAAGTTCAGATTTGAGGTACAGAATCCCAAAGAGAAGGAAACTACTGGAAAATGAGATCCTGAATTTGTTTGCAACCTCCTCTTAAGTACAACTCTAAACCTGCAAGTCCAGAGTAAAACTGCAAGAAGCCCAGCAGAAGACAGCACCCAGGAGGCTAGAAAGCTAAACCAACATTTTAGCAGCTATTGAGTAACAAGATAAAGAGGCTAGAGTTCAAGTACTGTTGAGGAGATAAGCATTTCAACCTTGCCCTGCAGTGCCCCGAAAGGCCTGAAATACAGCAGCCTGAGCAAACCCTAAAACAACATTCGGCCAGATTATGGTGATTTGCTTTCTCACTACATAACTGCCAGAAGATTTATCCTCTTAGGAGGAAGACAACATTTTCCTATATTTTTTAATCCACAATGTCTAACATCTAATAAAATGATGAATCATGATGAAATCCAGGACAAAATGACCAAAAACCAAGAGAAAATATGGTTATCTATAGAAATAGATATAGCAGATATTAGATTTTCAAATAGAGAATTTAAAATAACTATGATTAATATTAATATATTAAAAATTGAGGAAAAGATTGAGAATTTCAACAGATTTCTGGAACTTATCACTGGAAATTCAAAAGCTAAAATTAAGAACTCAATAGTTGGGTTTAATAGCAGATTAGACCTATTTAGAACAGAGGATTCATGAATTAGAAGAGAGGCTAGTGTTAGTAGAAAGTATCCAGATTGTAAGATTGAAAGGTCTAAAGTCTGTGTAATGAAGTCTCAGGACAAGAATAGAGAATGGTACAAAAGACATACTTGAAAATTTTCCAAAATTCATGAAAGACCTAAAACCACTGATTGAAGATGCTCTACAAACTCCATTGCACCTATAGGTAGGTGGTGTGCTAGATATAGGAAAGTATGTGCAAGTGTCCTGAGAATATAGTCAAAGGTCTCTCATTTATCTTGGACGTTAGCTAGAACTTTCTAGGAGATGAGAAAATAAAGCCAAATTAGAAACTATTAAAACACAATATAATTAAAACAGCCAGACTTATTGAGTACCAGTGCTGTGAGTAGATATTAAAACATGTTTGAGGGTATGATGATACAGCAAACACAGTATTTAGAGTTTAACTCAAATTATGTTGAAGTAAAGTTTGCATTATGATTTAATAACTATGCATTGATTTACTAGGCGTGAAGACAATGATAGAGACGGTGAGATGTGAATTGTCTTAAAAGGATGGACAGAGTTACGATGCATGAAAATAACATATGGCATATGTGTCACAGTGAAGGAAATCTTTAAATCTTTAATTTTCAAACTGGGCTCCACAAAACTCTGAGAATCTTTGGCGATAGTTCAGAGATTTCCTGATGAAGGTGAGACTGAGTATTTTGGTGAATCTAGAAGAAGAAATTTGAAATAAAAGAAGTAAATTTTATTGCGTAATAAAGCAAGAGGACTTTTGGTAGCTATCCAACAGCTGATGGTAAAGAAAGCCCTAGGGACAGCAAGGACTCTGGATAAAGAAGAATTTGGAAAAGGTCATGATAGGGAGAATATACCCCACCAATGTGGCTATAGACTGGATTCATAGGAAAAAGATGGTCACTGAGAAATTAACTGTGAGGGACCACCCAGAGATTTTAATAAAGCTGATATATACTACTAAGATGTTTTTAGTTCTGTACTGTTTTATACCTTCTTGCCCTTTTGCTCCAAACCATTAGTAAAAGTCTATTTCACACAAGGTTATGTCAGTGATGCTTTGGCAAATAAAGGAGAAATTAAATGCATACATCTTTGGGAGTAAAACGCTATGGAAAGAGTTCAAAAGTCATGAGAAGTAATAGGGTAAGTGCAGTTGAGAATTGAGACCTGAGAGCAAGGACTTGAAATAATAATTAGCGAATAAAACTCCCATGGCCTGCACGCACATATCTTCAGGAGTTTGGGCAAGCACTAAATTTCCCACAGGAAATGAAATCAGGCTACAGAAATGCACTCAGTTACTAAAAGGTTAGGTGCTTATAGAAGGCAATGGAATGAGGGACAGTTAGATGATGATTCCAACAGTTAGTAGGCTTGTCAGACAAGGCATAAGTTTAAAACGGCAGAATATTTGTCTTTTGACGTATTATATGATTTAAAAATTTCTAGCATTTTAAAATGTTCAACTACAATGAAATTATCTCCACGTATGGTTTTTCTGGCCTGGTGAAGGAAGTTAGGCGGTTTCTGATTCTGGACGGGCTTTGTGACTCGGGTCATCATTTTTCATCGTTTCCACAAAGTTTAGAAAGTTTCTAGAAGTTATAGAAAAGTTTATCAAGGACTATGTTTCCTAATCTTTAATGCATTAACATCTGTGAAACACCTTTTATTTTCATCCGAATTCTGAGTTTCTAAAGAGTAATACAATTCTTCTGAAGATTAATTGTCTAAATTGTGGGCTTTGGGAAGACGTTGATTATGGATTTCCTGTAGAGTAGGACTGTGTTTATCTCCAATCCCAGCGTCTGGAACAGTTGATTTTGTCATCTAAATAGGATAGCAGTGCTACAGGAAAGGTACGGATCCAGGTTTTGTGGAACCCAAAACGTATTGAACCTAGGTGGCAATCTTTAAGAAAAAAATTAAAAACTGCCAATACAAAATAAAGAAAAGGGATATGAGAGTCCCTAAGATTAAGCTTCTTCAGTTTCATGGAAAAACTGCCTCTAATATAAGATTTTGATTTTTCTTTTTTTGTGCCTTTCATATCTTCCTCTTCTGTTTTGCTTTACTAATATTTGCCATTTAAATCTCATGCATCATAATTTACTTTAGTTTTTAAAAATATTCTTATCTCTTTCTCCTGTCAGAGGAGAGAAAACTAAAGGGTTTTTCTCCTACTAAAAGTCATAGAATAGAGAGGTAAGTTTAAGATAAAAGGGATTAACTACATTTTTAGAGACGTGATATCTCTAATCAAAAACTAAGGTCCTATATTCAAATTTAATGTCATCTTTCCGCTACATGCCACATACTTTTCTATGTCTGTAATTAAAAATGTTTCCTCTTTAAAGACCACATGATGGCAACATAACTCCGATAGACTTGGTCCTGTCTCTAGGCCCCTCCATCCAGGTAATGGTGAAAGGAGAGCTAATTTCCATTCTCTCAGATAGCAAGAGCTAACCTGTCAAATAAGTTGCCAGCATCTCACCTAAGGGGATTTAATTTCCTTTTCACTTTATTATAGTTTATCTAGAACAGATCAGGATTTTTAATTTAGTTATATTTTTCGTGTTACTTTTTTTTTTTTTTTTTTTAATATTGCATTGTCTTTAAGCACACTGGCACAGGGTAAACCAGTCTAGAGTCAAGGACTTTTGTTAGGACAAAAGATAGTCATCGAAATACATAACTGAGGAACCACAAAGATGATAAGAATTATTCTTACTTAGTCTCCCTCTTCCCAAACTCCATACAATACCTCCTCTCCAACCATTATCTAACCTGTATTTTGAATGATTAGGAAGAAAAAAAATCCATATGATATGATGGGTCAGAGAAACATTAACCACAAAAAGAAATGAAAATTTGAAAGTGACAAGTGCTGCAAAGGAAAGTACATGGTATTTTGAGATCCACTGAAGGATCCAGAAAGATTAGTAAGAAGTCTGTTGCTTAAAGCAATGCTGCATGTGCTGAAATCTGAAGGATCAGGTAGCGTTAACCAGGTGAAATTCAATGTGGAGAAAGGAGGAGAAGTAGAACAGTAGAACATAAGAAGTTCTGAGGTTAGACTGGGTCTACGTTGATAAAGGTTTTAAGAAACCATGGTCTGGGGCATGCTCAGATGGACCCTCCAAAATAATGGACAAGTTATTGCAAATTATAACTTCCACTAACAAACAATGTACAATGATCTACAGGCCTCCTTGGGTTTCTGAAGGAGCATGTTCTGAAACTGGGAATTCTGATAAAGCTAACTTTGAATAGATCCCAGAGCAAGAGAAGGTTCTCAGCACGTCCAAGCTGTGGTTCAGGCAACCTGCCTCTTTGACAGTATGACCCAGCAGATCCTGTGATACAAATGGTATCTATGGTAAAGTCACCATTTTGAACCTAAATATGAAAGTTTTAGTGCAGATCCTTTGGGTTTTAGACAAGATCATGCCATCTGCAACAGAGTAGCATCTCTTAGCATTATATTGGGCCCTAGTAGAAACAGTGGCTGACCACTGAACATCAAATGGCTATGTGGCCAGAATATCCAATCACGAGCAAGTATAGGAGCAAGTCAGGCAGGCTCATCATCTGAGAGTAAAATAGAAGTGGTACCTCTATGATCAGGTTCAAGAATGTCCAAGGACACAGGTTAGCTAAAGGAATGCATAGACAAGTCCCTCATGACACTTACCTCTATTGTGACATTGCGTAGATACTTCTTCCTTGGCACAAACTTACCTATGGCCTCATGGGAGTTTCTTATGACAACTTGATGGAGGAGAAAAGAGCTCAACCTTGGTGCACAAATTGATTGACCTGTTATGTACAGTCAAGTTGAAAATTTCACCATGATGTCACTGCTACTACAGACCCTTTTTGGAGTGTACAGAAAAGATAATGAAGTGAAATCCTCCCTGTGGATAGAGTTTTGGGTAGTACTCAGGTTATCTCCTTTGTGTGCAGAGAAAGGTGATCCAAGGTAAGGATTTACATAGACTCATAAGTATTAGAAATATCTTAACTTGTTGATCAGAGTCCTGGGACGAACAACATTGGAAGATCAATTACAAGAATATCTGAGGAAGAAGCATGTGTATGTACCTGCAGGAGTTGGGACAAAGTATGAAGATGTATTTAATCACATGTGGATGCCAATCAGAAGACATCCAAAGAGCTACTAAACAACAAGTAGATAGGATGACTTAGCCTGCAAATGCCAGCTCTCCTCTGACCTCAGCCACCCCAGCCCAATCTTGGGCTCATGGATGAAGTAAACACAGTAACAAAGAGAGTGTGCCAACAATGTGGGCTCCCTCTCAACCTTACCTCTTCCTCCCACTCAAGCTGATCTGGCTGTTTCTCCTGCTGAATGTCTGACCTGCCAGCAATGGAAACCAATGCTGAACACCCAGTATACCACATTTCCTCAAGAACACCTATCAGACACTTGGTAGGAAGTTGATTACATCATACCCTTCAGTTCTAGAAAGGGATCAATTCATACTGAGTGGAATTGACTTATATTTCAGGTATGAATTTTTCTTTCATGTCTCCAGTACCTCAGTCAGTTCCACTATCAAGGGCTCACAGAATATCTAATCTACCAAGATGAGATCTAACATAACATACTCTCAGACCAAGGGATTCACTTTTTAGCAAAAGAGTCATAGCAGTGCACCATGAAATGTGGGATCATGGTTCTACCACATACTGGTCAAACTATATGCTGGTTCTACCACTTACTACACCTCCTCAGAACCTACCAGACTCATAGAGATGGAATAGCTTTCTGAAAGTATAGCTGAGATGCCAACTTGGAGATGACACCCTGTGTGGATGGTACAGTATCCTTCAACATATGGCATATACCTTAAACCAACCACCATTGCATGGTACTGTCTCAAGTAGTAGAATATATTAGTTTTGAAAACCAGGGATAGAAGTAGTAATGGCCCTGTCACATTAGTCACAATCTTTGCTTGTTATTCCAGCATTTTAGGTTCTGTACATCTACTGGTTCTGGTTTCCAAAGGGAATGCCTTCCCCAAGAGACATAGCAAGAGTCAGCTTAGAGTCCTCATGCCAGTAGAACAATGGGCAAAAAAGAGAACCACTATTCCAGCAGCAGTAATTGGCCTCGATCAACATGAAGCATCGTAAGGCAGGGACAGGAAGGAATATGTTTGGAATTCAGATGGTTCACTTGAGTGTCTCTTAATACTCCCACACTCAGCTGTGACTGTAAATGGGCAAGTACGGCAACCACCTAGTAAGGGCATGGTAATCAGAAATTCAGAAACCTTAGGAGTGAGAGTCAGTTCAATCACCAGCCAAGTCACTGTAGGGGAGAAAAATATTTTCCCTTTACTCTTGTAGGCTCTTGGCTGAGACACCCCTGTAATAAAAGACAAATGAATAGGAAAAAAAAACCCAATTTTAATTATGTATGTATGAGAGCCTCTCAAAGATCTGAGACTCAAAAGGCAGCCAGATAATTGAGGCTTACATACCATTCCACCATTCCGAGCTAAGGAAAGGGGTGGGTGTCTGGGGCTTCAAAAGGGGTAAGGCAATTCATCAGAAGGTGAGAAGAAGAAATGTTTGGTAAACAAAGGTTGCCCTGCCTTGCAGGTAAGTCTCTCAGGTGAAAAAGTTATCTGTAGTAACAGCTCTCTCCCTGGTACAGAACCCCATTCTAATGTAAATTTCTTTAATAAACTAGATTTGCCTTACAAAAGGATAACTTCTACTCTGTCTTCAGATCCTCTCTCATATCTCTAGTTTGTTAAAGAAAAATAAGCTCAAAATAATCCTTATGCTGGGGCTGGCCCCATGGCCAAGTGGTTAAGTTCGTGCGCTCTGCTGTGGCCGCCCAGGGTTTGGCCAGTTCGGATCCTGGGCGCGGACATGGCAAGGCTCATCAGGCCATGATGAGGTGGCTCCCCACAAGCCACAACTAGAAGGACCCACAACTGAAATATACAACTATGTACTGCGGAGATTTGGGAAAATAAAGCAGAAAAAAAGAAAAAGAAGATTGGCAACAGTTGTTAGCTCAGGTGCCAATCTTTTAAAAAATAATAACAATAATCGTTATGCCAAAGAGGCATATTTTGGGGTGGCACAGTCTGCTACCCTTCATCACTTAGACTAGTAAAACTACCAGTTGAAGGAGATGGGCATTCTACAGGAGTGACCATAAAATATGGAGTCGTGGCAAACATAAATGATTTATTGCTAACATATTACAATGCATGGTATGTTGCATGACATTACATGGTATGCTCCATGAGTTTGCACTTGTTAACAATGCAAAATTTCTGTCAATCCCTGCACGTGTAGCTGCAATGTGTTGCTTCTCTGATTTTCACTAAAAGAAAAAACCTTGCTCCTTTAGCATACCATAGATGCAAATAAGGTGATTCAATCTGTTAAAGGAGAGAGAGATTCCTTATGTTTCCAGGTTTTATGGCCACCATGCAGCATGGGCCGTAGAGAAAGGAGATGATCAGTATTAATTATAGCCTCAGGGCTAGCTGCAGCTGTTGGTGCTATAGCTTGGCTGACTAAGCTGTTCCTGTAGATTTCTCTAGAAATGATGACCAAGCAGGATTCTGGAGAAACTGTGCCCAGATAGAGTGTACTTAACATAAGAATTAAGAAGATCTAGGTGGTACAAGGGTTGGCCTGTGGTGGATGCTATTGATACCCCAACCCAGATCCCTTTACTAACGGGTGCGGGTGCGCCCATTCTCAATTGCCTTGATTGTTGGCTAATAATACTCACAGTTGCCTCTTTTAGTGGAGAATTGCTCTCAGCTAAAGCCAATTTACCCATCAAGCTAGAAATGACCTCCCCATCTCACTTCCCCATGAGGAAGCAGACCTCAGCCAATGACTGACAGACTCAGGGTGTGAAAGGCTGGCCCCTTTGCCTCAAAGGGTACTAACTCAGGTGTAATGTTTGCTCAAGGACTTACCTGTGGAATTACACTGAAATTAGTCTCTGCTGCAACCACATACTTGTTAGTTTTTAATCCTTACCCTCTCCTGCCTCCCTCACTCCCCTTCTCCTGGTGAGTGCCTTCTAATAAGCCACTGAACTTCTCCATCTCTGCTTCCGGAAAACTCAGCCTAAGGCAATTGGTTAGTTTAATACATTTCGTGTATTGATATAAAAGATATATCTGTTCTTGGTTCTGTCATCTTTTTTTTTGTAAAGATTGGCACCCGAGCTAACATCTGTTACCAATCTTCTTTTTTTTCTTCTTCTTCTTTTTCCCAAAGTTCCCCAATACGTAGCTGTATATTCTAGTTGTGAGTGCCCCTGGTTGTGCTGTGGGACGCCGCCTCAACGTGGCCTGATGAGCAGTGCCATGTCCGAGCCCAGGATCCGAACCTTCGAGACCCTGGGCTGCTGAAGCGGATCACACAAATTTAACCACTCAGCCGCTGGGCTGGCCCCTGTCATCGTGTTTTATTTATGCTTTCTGGTTTTATAGCTTTTTGTTTTTATATATTTCACCACATAGACTGTTTGCTTTCCTTTGATGTGTGTTTTCTGATAATCTGGAAGCCTGCATTTTTGTTATGGTGGATAATCATTCTAAGTTTTTACACTTAATCATCCATTTTGTTAAATAGAATCTCTAAGTACGGTCAAAATTTGAATATTTCCTTTTCCCCATCTCCATTCAATTTTATTCTCCCATGGTCATTATTTTTATTTTTTGTGGTTAGTCTTACAGTTAATTAAATCTATGTTCACAGCCAGTAGTATTCCTTTATTTTCTGGTTGGCTTCAGTTCTTTTCCTAGTAGTTTCTTCATGAAGGGCTCATGGAAATTAAATTTCTTGAGTTTTTGCGGATTAAATTTTTTTTTGTCTTTATGTTTCAACAAAGGTTTGAATATAAAATTGAGTGGTACTTTTTTTAGCTTAAGGAACTTGTAGGCATTGTTCTATCTTGTGGCATTGAATGTTGATATGAAGAAATCTGATGCTAGCCCAATTTTATTTTCCATTATTGATGACTTGATCTTTTTTGTCTAGATGCAAAAAGATCTTTCCCTTCTTTTTTAAGTTAATTCTGCTAGGACCTGCCATCATTCTGATTGTAAGTTGTTTTTTGTCATTTTCTCCTCAGTATGTTCTATCAACCTGAAGATTCAAGTCTTGTTTTATTTCTAGAAGGTTTTCTTGTGTACACATGCACACACACACACCCCACTTACATATAAGTATTTCTTCCAGCTGAACCCTCACTCTTTGAAGTCAGGAAAGAATAGACTCATAAATATTTGAAGAAAGCGTTTGCTATCTTAGGAACAGAATAATCTCAAATCAATAATTGTATAAACACACTTTCTCATATAGTTATTTCATTGTTTATTTCCTTCAGGCATACTGAATTACAACTGTTAAATTTGTTTTGTCTTCCATATCTAACATTTTTCTCTATATTTTTAACTTGAAATTTCTGTGTTATTTTGCTCACATTTCTTCTAATCAAGGGACTCTTACTGTTTTTCAGTGATGTCTCTTCATTTATGGGATTTTATTATTTTCCCTTCTACTTCTTTTCAAAGCCCTGACCCTATATATTTCATTTTCTCCTGTTATCAGAACATCTCTTCTTTGAACTACTTTTTCTTTGCTTTGAGGTCCTGTTCTGCAATAAAAATTATTTCATTCTTTCTTTCTACTTATTTTGGATTTTCTTCTTTGTCTTTTCAAGGTGGAATGTTACATCATTGATTTTAGACCTTATTTTTTAATATAAGCATTTAAAGTGTTCGCTTTTCTCTAAGCACTGCTTCAGCCATATTCCACAAATTTAAATAGATTTTGGCATTATTTGGTTTAAAATATTTCCTGATTTCCACTGTAATTTCTTTTATGCTTCATGGATTGCTTAGAATTGTGTTGCATAATTTCCAAGAATTGGGGAGTTTCCTAGAGAACTGTGTTGCATTATTTCTACATATTGGGGAGTTTCCTAGATATGTTACTATTCTCTAATTTAATTCCCTTGTGGATTTAAAGTAAAGAAAACCTACTCTGCATGGTTTCAACTCTTATTTGTTGAGATAAGAATTGGGTCTTTTTTATGGCCCTACATATGGACCATCTTGGTGAGTTTACTATGTGCACTTAAAAATCATATTGTATAGTTATTGGGTATAGAATTCTACAATCATCAGTTCAATTGTGGTTTATAGAATTTTGACCCCCAAAGATGTAAACAACCTGATCCCCAGAACCTGTAACTCTGTTACCTTTTGTTGCAGAGGGTAATGGCAGATGTGATTAAATTAAGGGTTTTCAGACAGGGAAATTATCCTGGATCATCTGGTGGGCCCCAATGGAATCACAAAGGTCCTGATAAGAGGGAGGGAATAAGATCAGAGAGGAAAAAAGGCAATCTGAGGACCAAGCAGAGAGGAGTGTGATTATACTCAGCTGCTGGCTTTAAAGATGCAGGGAGCCTTTAGAAGATGGAAAAGGTGAGAAAACGCATTCACTCCTAAAGCCACCAGAGGACACCTAGCCTTGTCAACTCCTTGCTTTTGACCCAGTAAAACTCACTTTGGACTTTGGATCTCCAGAAACGTAAGATAACAAATTTTATTGTTTTAAGCCATTAAATTTGTGGTAATTTGCTACAGAAGTCATAAGAAGCTAATACATAGGTCAAGGTGATTGATGATGGTGTTCAGATCATCTAGGCTTTACTGGGTTTTTGTCTAGTTGTTCTTTCAGTTGCTCAGAGAGGAATATCAAAATCCCTATGGTTGTAAAATTGTCTTTTTGTTCCTTTAATTCTGATAATTTTTGCTTTATGTAAATTGAACTTGTTATTAGATGCCTCCATATTTATGGTTGGATTTCGTCTACAAACTCTGTCTCACATTGCTCATATCTCAGTTTAGTTTCCTTACGTATAACAGATCTTTCCCATCTGTGCATCAGCAAGAGATTTGTACAGTTTATCCCCAGAATTTGGGGCTTCCACTCTCTGGCTCTCTCCTTTCTAAGATTCCCCCCTCAATTTTCAGCACTTGTGGTGGCTCTGAATAGTGTCCTGTTTATCTCCATACAGACTGGAAACTTTGTACAAAAGTCTCAATTGCTCTGTTCACTAGTGCTGCCTTCTGCCTGACTTCCCCTAAAAGTCATAAAAAGTGGATACTCAGCTCATACTGTTAACTTTTTGCAAGTAGTGACTCCCCTCCAGAATCTGTTAATATAATCTAATCGCAGGAGTGATATCCTGTCGTCTTTCCAGATCCCACCCACCCTCAATGGGAGAGGATTACATAGGATGTGAACACCAGGCGGCGGAAATTTTGAGGGACATTTTAGAATTCTATCTACCACTATTTGCTATGCAAATAACAGTCAAACTCTAGAATTTTATTACACAAATACCACTGCATTATCAAGACTAAGCCACAAGTTTCATTTCCTTTCTCTATGGTGTTAATTTTCAAGATAACCTGACATTTAGATGGCTCTACTCTTGGGAGAAAAAATATGCTGTGATTATACTCATTTCTTAGGTATTCCACATTTTGGAGGTCATAGAACCTTTTGAGTTATTTTTCTACTATTTTTGCTTTATTTCCTTTGCCTCATCCCCAACCACAGATCACTGCCTTTCTGTTTTATTGCCTTTTCCCTTTGTTTTCTTCCCTTGTGAATAATGTTTCTATATATTGTAATACTTACACCTGTAAAGGGAACTTAAGTGTTTAGTGTTTTTTCAAATCCAAATTGAGTTCATTTTATAACTTTGCAAGCATAAAGTCGATTCTGTGGATTTCTAAGTTATTTGGGAAAAAAATTGCAGTGATATCTAACTGGAGGAATTCTAAAAGTATTTATGACAGTTTTCATAATTATTAAAATCTGAGAAAGCTGCATACAAGTTACACTGTTCTTAGAAATGTATTTGAAAGACAGCACACTGTAGCTTTCATGTAGCATTGGGCATGTTCATAATGCTGTATTATTGCTCAGGGATCAGCTTTGTGGTACCTAAGCACACAGGATACAAATCCTCTTTAAGACTCTTCGCTTTTCTACTGGAAGCCTTTATAAAGATATTGTTTCAAACTAATTCCAGAAGATTAAAAAAACCCGATAAGTTATTAAACTGAGCCAGTTCACAAGGCTCCATTTCCAGAAAATAAGATCAGATTTGAGATACTTCATTGATTTTCAACATCAAAATTCTTGCATTATACCTACTAAGATATTTGATAAGGAAAAACAATCTAAATTAGTGCAGGAGTGGAAATCGTGACTTTTGCACTTGTGAACATTGCTTTTGTCAGTTGACAAAACTAAAACAATTTAGTAGCCAGTTTGTCCTTTAGTCAAGGACAACAACCCATGGATGGGGGAGTGCAGTGCCTCACGAGCCCTGGAGCCCTCTTTGGGAGGGATTTTGGATAAGAAAGAGTTTCTAGAGCATGGCAATGTGGAAAGGGCATGAGTGGCTAGGAGGTGGGGTTTCCTGGTAAGGCCAGCACGTGCCGTCTTCTGGGGTGAGGTGAGCCCGCTAAAGCTGAGTTGGAGGATTGTGATTGGTATATGTTAGGTTTCCCTTAAGTGCAGGCTGGTTAGGTTTAGATTTGTGATGTGGGTCAGGCCACCGATGCAGCCTCCATTTTCTGGGTGCTGATGTATGAATTAACTTTATCACCTCCTTTAGTAGATGCAGAGACTTGTATCATTGTAGTGACACAAGTGACAATTTTTCAGATCCGAAAACCGAGGCTGTGAAACAATCAACTAGAGGATTGCAGAGCCAGCATTAAAGAGTCTTAAGGGAGCTTGACTCTCAGTTCAGCCTCTCTCCACTGTTCCTCAAAACATATCTATATGGTTAGCCGTAAATAATTTTACAAATTGAAATGCTAAGACCAAGACTGCCACTTAAAACCATCCAGTTGTAAAATGAATAACCGTTCTCTAATTTGTAATTAGACTTACTGAAAGTAAAGAATAATGTTTACTTACTACCATGATTCCTCAGATGTTTCAATTTGGAAAATACTAGCTGCAGTGTAAAGTCAGCAAATGTACCTGGCTTGCCTTCTGCTCGAGATGGAATCCTCTCTTCTCTCAAGGGTCTTTCCCCAGCACCAGGCCTTTGACCCGCTGAGGCAGTCTGCCTTTCTTGGCAGCGTTGGTTGGTCTGTGCTCTTTCTGGTGGGGTGCACAGACAATGGATATGTAATTGAATTCCCAGAGCGTTCACTTGGTAGTACTTAAACCGGAACTTTTTAACAGGGCAGGTCAAGTGGAGAAGCAGAGGGGTTGGTTCTTGTTACTTTCCTAAGGAATTGCTTAACTCCTCAATGGATTTTTTTCTTTCTTTCTTTGCTTATCTGGGAAAGGAAACAACTAATTTTGAAAAGGCTGTAAAATGGTGACAAAATATCTAAGAAGTGCACATAATGTTTGAGTATTTTCAAAAATTTATTTCATCTGTAGAGAGAGGAGATCTGATTTTTTTCCTAACGTCTAGTAAGTACTTGAGACATGTGTTAAATGAAATGAATTATATGAATGAAGCTGAATGATTTTGTCTCTAAAATTGAGAGGTGAGATATCTTGGGTAAAGAAAAGTATGGGTAAAGGACAGGGAACAATCGTTCAAATTCCTGCTTGGCTCCTCACCAGCTCTGTGTGTCCTTGGACAAATTAATTACTCCCAGTTTTTAGTTTTCTTTTAAATAAAAAGGGATACTCAGAGGTCAGCCCCATGGAATGGTTAAGTTTGTGCTCCATTGTGGTGGCCCAGGCTTTCACTGGTTTGGATCCTGGGCGCAGACATGGCAAGACTCATCAGGCCACACTGAGGCAGCGTGCCACATCCCACAACTAGAAGGACCTACAACAAAAATATACAACTATGTACAGGCGGTATTTGGGGAGAAAAAGCAGGGAAAAAAAAATAGAAGTTTGACGACAGTTGTTAGCTCAGGTGCCAATCTTTAAAAAAAAAAAAAAAAGGATACTCAAATATAATTGCCTAATTTAGTTGTATTAAACAAGGAAAGTATATGCTAAATATCTGGAATATAGAAGATTTTAAAAAAAATTATAGGTCCTTTTATAAAGTTTCCTTTTGAGTCTCGTATGTTCTAAATTTTTTGTAATTTGTAGATTAAAGACTATGAATTTAAATTATGTAATAACTATATTTTTTATTCTCTTCTATACTAAAAGATGACAAACCAATTTCTAATTAAGAGCAGTAGTGGGAATGGCCCTGTAGCCAAGTGGTTAATTTCACGCTTTCCGCTTCAGTGGCCCAGGGTTTCATCAGTTCAGATCCTGGGTGCAGACATGGCACCGCTCATCAAGCCCGTGTTGAGGCAGCATCCCACATAGCAGAGTCAGAAGGACCTACGACTAGAATATACAACAATGTACAAGGGGGCCTTGGGGAGAAGAAGAAAAAGAAAAAAAGAAAATTGGCAACAGATACTAGCTCAGGAACCAATTTAAAAAAAAAAAAATGATGAGTATGGAAGGAAAAAAAAAGAACAGTGGTCATCCACTTGCCCAAAATAGCTGGAGGGTACACATATTTGTGTATAATTTTATGTGTCTATAACAGTACAATCTGTACTTCTCCAATTTTCAAGTTGATTTTATTACCACTATCGTAATTCCTATTTTCTATTCTTTGCAACCTCTAAGCAATATCTTGTATCCAAGAGTGAAATATTTAAGGAACAAACGAGGCAAGGACAAGTGCAAATGTTTGACAAAGGTGTAACAACCAAAGAACCATCAGCTTCCTTCAATTTTACCTAAACGTTTATATTCCACAAGAGGAGAATTCCTTTGCTTAGAGTTTAGGAGAGATATACTGATGCAATTAAATGGTTTTTGAAGAATTGTTTAACAATAGGTTAAAATCCCCTAAAACTTTTTTTTTAAATCTACTTGTATGCCTACAAACCAGAGTCTGAGAAAGAAACATTTGAAGTTGGCCGTCTTAGTCTTAGTAGAGAATGAGTTGAGCACCATTTGTTACCTAGTTCTGTAGTAAATGCTGGAGGAGATATAGAATAAATTTGGGTTCCTGGCCATAAACTTATATAATCTAATTGAAGAAACAAACAGGATGTATGAAAAACTGCTTTAAAATGTAGAATTGTTTATAAATATTAAAGTCTGAGCTAGAAATTCTGTAACTTAGGGGTGTAGAAAAGAGGCCCTAGGTGATTAAGTGAAGGAGTTAGGGCGTGAGATCTCCCATGGAGGCCTCCGAGTTGTCAGGCCTGGCGGACAGTGATGCCTGTGAGAAGTGTTGGAGAGGGGATTTGTTTTTCCTTTTAGCCCGAGGTACATGATGTTGTGATGAAGACGTTGTGTCCATTGGAGAAAATACAGCAGACAGGGCTGAAGGGTTGAAGGTCGGTGAGAATTTTAACCTGAAGATTTAGGCCTGGCAGTCATCACCACTGAGTTTGAAAAATGAACATAAATGTAGTTTCAATAAAAATAAATTGAAAGAACATGAACTTTTTTAAATGGGTATGATCCTAAACTTTTCTTCAAGCGTTTTTATTTTTAAATTAAAACTTGGCCAAACCATGATGATATATTGTCTGATTCAACCTAGGCTGCTTATACCAAAATAGCATAGACTGGGGGGCTTAAACAACAGGCATTCCTCACAATATAGAGGCTGGGAAGTCCAAGATCAAGGTGCCAGCAGATTTGGTTCTCGGCGAGGGCCCTTTTCCAGGCTCCCAGATGGCCACCTTCTCAGTGTGTCTTCACATGGTGGAGAGAGAGCAAGAAGTCTGATCTCTTCTAAGGATGCTAATCCCATCAGGGGAGCCCCACCCTCACAGCCTCATCTAAAGCTACCTACCTCTCAAAGCACCTCCCCCCACCCAATACTATCACATTGGGAGTTAGGGCTTCAACATATAAATTTGGGGGAACACATTCAGTCCGTAATGTATGTTAAAGGATGGTGAACTGAGTTATGTGTGTAACTTGACAGGCTCCAAATCATGTAGACAGTGTAATGCTTGTGCATAGTTACACAAGGATGAGGAAGAATCAAAGGCTTCTAGGATAAGATATAACTTGTGAACTTTGAGTCTAGGGGTAATAGCTAAAAGTGTCTGAAGCTTAAGTTGTGGGTTCTGTAACCTCTACTGTTCATGGAACTTCTATACTGTTTTCCCCTGCTAAATAGTTAGGCATTTTATTTATGGAGCTGAATATGTTGGGAGGCAAAGGAGGCGACAGCTTAACACATCTGAGCTTCCTCTAAGAAGTGCTGTGGCCCACTGAGTCAGCAGCGGCCTCTTCCCTACTGCGGGTGAGGCGACTCCTCAACCACCTCACGTCAAGCCAACTGAGTAAGGCCTTCCATGATCCTTCCCTACTCAAGGGCCTGGAGGTCAGTGTCCTCAGTGGGGCCGGGTCAAGGGAGGAAGTGGGCAGAGGAATACTGGGAACATAACTCCAAACTTCCAAGGACAGACGGACTGTAACAGCTACACCTAACTCTGAGTTCATTCATTTCCTTTATTGCGTTGTCAATTTTCCATTTGAATAATTCCATTTCAATTTTATAATCACAGTAAGAAGAGGATTAAGAAAATTATATAAATATGAAAAGCTATAGCTTTAAAAAAGATTTCTCTGTTTCTGAATAATTTTAATTGAAAAAGAATTTCTTCTGATGTGACACACACAATTCCTTAAAAAATAATGGAATATCTGTCAAACTGCAAATTTTTCTCTTGGCTGGAATTTAGTGTAGGGTGCAATGCCCTTTTCCTCTCCATGAGGGAAAATGTATTAAAATGAGGCCTTTTTTTTTTTTAACTTTGGACTTGACAAAATGTTTTTGTTTGCTTTCAATGAAACCATCTTAGAGTGTGGTAAAAATCAGTGTATGCTAGAAAGTAATTTTAGGAAGTGTACAGTTTATTCTGTGGTAGTATTCAGTATTCTATGGATCTTGGCCATTTCCTTAGGCAATGTCACGAATGCTATCCACTGTGGGTGTCTGAGGAATGTTCTGTGTTAGATGCCAGATAATCTCATTTGGATTCCATTTAAGTTGTTCTTGGGATTACTCTAAACCAGTGAGAGAACAAAGAATTGTAAGCATAATCCTAGAAATATTTAGTAATAATGATTGTGAGAAATATATATTCTCAAATATATGAAGAAACATCACACTCTTGCATATGTGAGATGTAACAAGGCATGGAATGAAGCCCACAGAATATTTTCATCCCGTGTGCTGTGCTGCCCTCACCTCCGCGTGTTCTAGGAGTTCTCCTCAGACGGAGGCCGGCTCACATAAAACGAGCTAAGTGATGTTAAGTGCTTTGCCCAGTAACTGATAAGTATTTGGCAATCCACAAATGTCATTTCTCTTGTCCTACATTTATGTAACTTGGCCAACTCAGCTGTTTTTTGTTTAAATATAAACATGTTTGTACCACACTGAAGATATTTAATAATAAATTTTATTTAAAGTAGCAGTTTTTAACAAACAACAGTAAGCAACTCTGAGTGATAATATAACTATTAAAATATAAGATGTCAAAATGAAGCAACCAGTATCAGAGTTAAAAAAAAAAATCAATAGCAATTAAATATATGAGAATAGTCTTTAAAATAAAGATTCAAACCATAACAATTCCCAACAAATTTAATGTGGTTTTAAAGAAGCTATTAATATTGGACCCAGAATTCCCTCCTATGAAGGGAAAGGTGTACAGAAGATGATCCAGGTGACTAGGTTCAAAACTGCTGCTGAAACACGGTTCCTAATGCAATAGGGGTTTACAGGCTCCTCTGAAAACAGAGACAAGCCATTTTTTTACACAAGCCAGAAGCCACAGGGGCAGCTGGTAGAGAACAAGATACAAACATCTTCTTGCTTATGTTTGTCGCACAGACATTTTTAACTCACTTGTGTAAGACAGCAATGTATGCTATATTTGTTTCTTTCTGGTGCCTATGCTGTTCACAGCAATCTTAGAAGTGAGCTCAGCTTATCTGCATATAGATATTTTCTTATCTGCTCATTATTGGAAGACTAATGCCACAACTCACACCTCAAATTTGTGAAATATTATCAATCATTTTTTACTTTTAAGGCAATAAAGTCATTTTTGATATCTAATGGTTTTGAAAACAACTTGCAGCCTTTAAAAATGAGTTTCAAGGGGCCAGCCCATGGCATAGTGGTTAGGTTTGCATGCTCCACTTCCGTGGCACCAGGGTTTGCAGGTTCAGATCCGGGGCACAGCCCTATACGCTGCTCATCGAGCCATGCTGTAGCACCATCCCATGTACAAAATGGAGGGAGCTTGGCCCTGATTTTAGCTCAGGGTCAATCCTCCTCGGTCCCCCCAAAAAATTCAAATGCAACATCCATTTTATGAAATTATGCATCCTTCATAGCACAAGGTGTTCACCCATTTCCCAAAACATCCCAAAGTCATATGGAGGGAAACAGACACTTGAAGAGTGAAACACAATGCATCCATCACAGTTCTCCACTGTGGACCATAGGAGAGCCTGGGAGCCTCTAGGGCTCCCTTCAGGGGTCTATTGCTCTCCCCTTAGAAGGGAGTTTTTGCAGTGGCTCAAGAGTCCAGCACAATTCAAAAGCTCTTGCTCTCCATCACAAAAGGGATTTTTAAGATGCTGAGGATGGCTTCTGAGTAGCCATCAATTGTCAGGGATTCCTTCAGTAATTTTCTGTCCCAGAGCCATTGTCTATAGATTTGATCTCTAGAAGGGTAGGAGGTCTCCTTTGGTAATTAAGCATAGTACTTCAGCTCCTAAGGATTCCTTTTGTTTCTGCCAGGTTGGTGGATGCTAACCTTGAGTTATCCTCCTCCGAGAAATCAGTCGGGGAGTTGAACTCCAGTCCTTAGAGTCAGCTATGAAAAGCAGAGTCCTCAGTAGTTCTAGCAAGATACTGCAGAAATAAAAACAGTTTTCAATAAATTGTGTATCATGTTTATATTTAATGGATTTTACAAAATGGTTAATTTTATGAATAAGCTTTTGGTTTGATAAAAGCTATTAATGACATTATATGCTAAAAGACAGCTTCCCTGTTAAGATGTATGAGCTATATAAATTGCAATTACGTAGATAATATAATTTGGGAGAAAAGTTTATAAGTTGTAACAAATGAATCTCAAACATTTCAGTGCAACTGTGGCTAAAAAAAGGTGATATTTGTCAAAGGGACTTCGGGTTTCCCCTTTGACATATAAAGTGCTTGCAAGTCATCATTATCCTTTTCACAACAAGAAAAAAAGCTGAACACACTGAAAATTAACGTCTTTTCCTAGATCTATCAGAGAATTGAGGTCACAGTGCAAACCGCCACCCGGAAGACTCTAAAGACAGGAAAATACAGAGAATACAGATCAACTTTTCTGAAGCAGACACTTCTGGAGCCAGGAACATTTAAATGATAATTCAGTTCATTGCTGAGGATGAAGTGTGGGCTAGCTTGAGAATTAAAAACTCCTGGCAGCCCAGTCTAAGGGGGAACTCCTACACTTTTCTGAGTTTTACCTCTAGGAGCCCTTCTAGGTTCTCATGGTAAAGATTGGAGGGGAAAAAACCCTGTGTTTGGCCACAGGAGGAGAAGAGTAACCATTTTGAAAGAAATCCAGAGAGTTTGCCACACAAAGGCCTACCTCGAAAGGGAAAAGACTTCATGAGAACCTTATTGGACTCGGAGGAAGGGCTGGAAGCCCAACTCTACCTCCTTCTAGCCTTCCTGTCTACCTTAGAAGGGAGATAAAAAGTTGAGAAGGACT